>NC_041054.1:19641373-19941373 GCF_900634775.1 Gouania willdenowi
AACAATTACAAATCAAACATAAATGTAAATCAAAAAGCAGTAATTACCTTTCAAGCAGAAAAGTCACCAATTTCATCTTCTACTCCTCCAGACCATACACTGTAAAAAAGACGGTGCTCCAGCCCAGGGAAAGGGGCGGGAACTGTGAGCAACAGCTGTCAGACAGCCCATCAAACACAATCCTGGCTCTGATTGGTTCTTTCTGCTCGGTCACGGTGCATTCTGGCAATCTGCCAAAGGCTGCAGGAGCAGCAGGAGGGACTCAATGAGTCTGTTTTTTTTACACAAACTACTAGTTTGATGTAAAGCTGTCCTTACATAGTGACAGCTTTAGCAAATATGACAAAAAAGTCACTTTTATAAGAGTTGCAGACTGCACCTTTAAGCCTTAGGGAACTAATGTTTTGAGATGTATTTATGGGTTTAGGAGAGCCTAATGTTCCACAAATAAAAAACCATATGAAAATGATGCAGAGGGTACTTGTTGATATGAAGAGGGGTACATGGGACAAAAAAGATTGGAAACCATTGACTCATAAGTTGCAGATTTGTGACGAAAATAACTGGTGCACACTGAATCAAATGAAACGTGCTTTCTGATTAGGAGTCCATTTGTTTTGGTCTTTAAGTCACTTGTGTGTGTCTGTGGCTCGGAGAGGGGAGGGGCTACAGACACAGCACTGTGCTCACACACATTTAACTGTCACGATTACAAGGTTTCTGCAGAAATCAGCCAGTCAAACTTAATGTTTTTTAGTGCCATTTAAATACTATACTGTTGATTTAATATAGTTGCACTTTTTGCTGGCTTCATCAGTGACCAGTGACGTGATGACCAGGGAAGTGACGTAGGCAGAAACTCGATCATTGCCGAGTGGATGTCGCGACACAGCGTCATTTGAAGTTGCTCAAAAAGTTTAACATTTTCAACTTGGAGCGAGTTTCGAAGGGAGGTCGCTTGACGTTGCGTCATTTACATTGATTTTAAATTAAATCCAGTCGCCAAAGTCGCTGAAGTTGCTTTCGGTGTGAATGCACCTTCAGTTGATTTGTTTTTGCTTCCATTTCTGAGGTTCCAGTTTTCACCCCTTTTGTTGGGGCTGAACATTTTTCATTTTCCAAAAAGGGGAATAACAGAAAAAGTTTGAGAACAATTACTCCTAAAGCGCAATAAAGTGATCAGGAAAAATGATTCTAATTTAAAAGGTCAGCAGCCACGATGAAAGGAGGAGGATTAAAATATTCTTCCAAATGTCACGTATCACACTCTAAAATGCTCCAAAAAGAGAAATTGAGGAAGAACCTGTGAAAGAGGGAAAACTCAGGTATTATTTAGGCAGTGTAATGTTGTACTCCTCAGTCATGGAGGATTGAATCTGATCCCATCACACTCCTGTCCTTCCTCTACATCGAGTATAGTTTCTATTTCTATGAACAGGTGGGAAAGTGTCTGCACGTGCATCGTGGAAATAAGGTCATTGATATAGGTCTATGGGTCAGGTAGGAGCTAAAATCATATTTACATGTTTGCTGTTGTGACGCGCGGCCTTGTTTCCGTGCACAGTTCTGCATTCACTTTGATTGACAGCCTCAAAAACAGGAAGTTGAAGCCTATTGGCTGGGCGCAGTCGGCGATCGTTTCAATTTGGGTCTATAGGACGAAGGCGGGACTTATGTACATTAATGTATATGAACATTGTGGAGGAGTACAAATACCTGGGAGTGGTGATTGACAATAAACTGTACTGGGGGAGGAACACTGACTCCTTCTACAGGAAGGGCCAAAGCTGCCTCTATTTTCTGAGACGGCTGAGGTCCTTCGAAAAATGATGAGGATGTTTTATGAGTCTGTGGTGGCGTGCGATCCTCTACGCTGTTGTTTGCTGGGGGAGCAGACTGAGGGTCACAGATGCCAACAGACTCAATAGACTCATCCACGAGGCCAGTGACGTTGTGGGGATTAAACTGGACTCTCTGACAGTGGTGACAGAGAGGAGGAGCCTGTCCAAGGTGAAATCCATCTTGGCCAATCAGTCCCACCCACTCCATGATGTGCTGGTCAGTCACAGAAGCACCTTGAGCACCAGGATGATCCAACCACGGTGCTCCACAGAACGCCACAGGAAGTCAATCCTGCCTGCCAATTACCTCATAGCTTGATTGTTGTAAATATCTAAATCACATTTGTATATTTGTATTATTTTTGTAAATATATGTATCATATTTGCACATTATTATTATTATTATTATTATTATTATTATTATTATTATTATTATTATCTGTCCTACTTTATTTTCTACTACTGTAGTGTGTGTGTATCTGATCCCTGTTTTTAACAGTCTTTTACTTAATTATACACTTATTTTTTGTTTATTATTCTTTCTTTCGTCTTTGTTAAACGTTTTATTCTTTTATTTGTGATTTATTTTATTTTTTTCTGTGGCTGTAACATAAGCAATATCCCCCTGGGATTAGTAAAGGAATTGTGATTCTGATTCCATCAGTAGACTATAGTAAAAAAATAAACTAGTTTTAGTTAGGCATTTCAAAAGAATCATACATAAACATAAATTTCTCAGAAACTCCGGATATCAGCTTTAAGAACACCTTCACCAGCTCTTACTGGGTCACAGACTGGTCCCTCGGCCTCAATAGTTTCTTCATTCACAGAGAAGCATCTCTCTGCTGTAGCTCGCCCATGAGATAGGAGCAAAAGGGGTTGAAAGAAACACTGCATAAGACTGGTTGAGAGTGTCATGAAGAAAATAATCAAGTCGCTGCACCATGAGTTTTTTTTTTTATTTATTTATTTATGACGCATGCAGAGAGAGAGGAAGCTGTCAACACCATCATCTGCAACAGGCCAAAAAACAGCCATTAAATGGTATCTGCTTAAACAGATAGTTTATTCAGTCATAACATTGTTAAGGGACACTTACACAACTTTTGAATAATTTAAGTTTCATGCATAAAAAGCTATGCATAACATTTGTTTCTATATAACATTCCTACTTCATTCGAGTGTCTGCTCACGATGGAGAAGTCCCAGCATGCAATCTGCCTGACTTTCCTAACAACTTTGCAGAGGTACCTTACGTGGTCTGTTCTATTCGAGGATCGTGAGGTGACCCACTCCATTACTTGATTTGCGTTGGAACATCAGAACAAATGGTCCTGCATTGTTCACTGCAGAAATCAACTCTTTGTTAAAGTGTGGGGCAAGTCTGAACTTTAACTTGTAGCTAGTTTTGTGCTTTTCACAGGTGAAACATTTTTCTAATTCTCTAATTAATCATATTATTGCCCATTTTTAAATGACACTTATGATACACTAGATTATTTGCTACCATATTTATCATGTCACAGATATTTATGTATTTGGGTATTGGTGCTGGGTGGTGATTTTGAAATAAAATGGCGTTTTTAATTTATTCATGATTGATTTTTTTTTTTTGCATGCAGAGGAGAGTTAAATAGTTCAGAGAATCTTCTAGTAAACAACTTATTCTGGTTTAACATCTGCTCGTTCAACTTCTTCAGTTTCATAGTTTTTTTCTGAACAGTTCAGTAAAGTGCACGTTTTCTAAGACAATTTCTGTATAATATTTGACTTTTTGTTGAAGCCCGGTTGTAAAAATTGCATAGCAACTCGAAAATAATGTGGCACCCATTGGGGATGGCAAAGCGATGCATTTTAATGAGAGTTATAACCATAACCACAACCATAACCCTGAATAAAGTGTTTTAATAAGATGCATTTATGCAAAATAATTACAATTAAAATACAATGAGTTTTAAAGTGGAAGTTGCAGTTTCATGCATGAAAAGTGAAACTTTGACTGTCTCACGTTTCTCTGTGAGATT
Organism: Gouania willdenowi; assembly: GCF_900634775.1. NCBI lineage: Eukaryota > Metazoa > Chordata > Actinopteri > Blenniiformes > Gobiesocidae > Gouania > Gouania willdenowi. The sequence continues at coordinate 19,645,239 of NC_041054.1, forward strand.
GTATCGGTTTGAAAATGATCTTTTCTGTTTGTCTACAAATAAATCAGGTTTTAAAACGTGATTTCAATTTCTAAAAATAAAAATTGCTTTCCTATTTTTGTTCCCCCTTCCTTTTTCAAAAAATATGGGATCTAAATATGTTAAAGGCCACAGTTGGATTCAGACGCGGAGCAAAGTCTAATCAGGAGCTTCATATGAACTTCTCTAAACTTAAAATGTTCTGCATCATATAAAGTATAAACTAAAAACCTTAAGAACAAAAATATTTACCGCTGATCGCAACAAACTGACAAACTTTGTGGCGACGGCTCGACAATAAGTTAACATTCTGTACCCAATCACACAAATAAATTCATTAAAAAAAGGTTGTTTTTTTTATCAACATTCAAACTGTACTAAATACACAACTAAAAAACAAACCAGAAGCACGTGAACTTTTAGAGATCTGGGCTGAATTAACCAAGAATAAGAAGCTATATTACACAAACATCTGAGTAGTGACAACCCTTGGTCACCTCGACCTGCAGTTATCCTTTGTACGGATAGTGACTCAGCATTCTTTAAGTGATCTAATTTAAGTTCATCTTTTGCCACATCATGCAGTGACCAGCCAATATCTGATATATATACAGTGGTATGCAAAAGTTTGGGCACCCTTGTAAATGTTCATGATTTTCCTTAATAAATCATTGGTTGTTTGGATAACAAATTCCAGTTAAATTTATCATATAGGAGACAAACACAGTGATATTTGAGAAGTGAAATAAAGTTTATTCGATTTACAGAAAGTGTGCTAGAATTATTTAAACAGAATTAGGCATGTGCATAAGTTTAGGCACCACAAAAGAAAAACAATACTTAATATTTTGTAGATCCTCCTTTTTCTGAAATAACAGCCTCCAAACGCTTCCTATAGCTTCCAATTAGGGTCTGGATTCTGGTGGGAGGTATTTTGGACCATTCTTCTCTGCAGATCATCTCTAGTTCAGTCAGGTTTGATGGTTTCCGAGCATGGACCGCCCGTTTTAAAGCACACCATACATTTTCAATAATATTCAGGTCTGGGGACTGAGACGGCCATTCCAGGATGTTGTACTTGTTCCTCTGCATGAATTTATTAAGGAAAATCATGAACATTTACAAGGGTGCCCAAACTTTTGCATACCACTGTATATATCGCAGGTAAAACAACAGCTAATCACTTGATCACTGTAAATATGATTTTCTGTACTAGTGAATCATTTTCCAAAGGTTTAACCCAAAGTGCTTAAAAACAGCAGCGTCTCCCTCTAAACAAGCTGCGTGAGTCAGACTCTGTCAAACAATGCATTGGCCTAAAGACACAGATTCATTCATAGCATCCCTTTGCTTCCATTGGGATAAAATGAAACGTCAACAGTATAAATTTTTAATCTGTGCCCAGGAGCATTTCCATGCTCATTACGTGACTGATCAGGAGCGGTGGCACTGCTGATCCTGTTGAGTGAGCTTCAATATTTCAAATATGTTTGAGAACAAGAATAATGGCCATGCTGTAATGAGATCTTTAGATCTTTAAAAAATCACCACAAACAAAACCCACTGGCATCTACTGGAGGCAGAAAGAACAACATGATCTCCTGCTGGGTGTGATGGTTTTCCTCCACATGTTTTAATGGAACAACAATGACAACTGTGGGCGTGGGTGGACTGGGACTGGCATTTTGTGTCCAGACCATCCCACTACATTATCAGCGACAGCATGTAGACGCTGTTATTAAGTCACTGATGCTCAACATGTGGCTTTTTATGTCTTAATTTTAATTATTATTCCCCTAGAAATCTTTAAAAGGTGGAAACTTTTAAACCCATTTTTACCTATTTCCATTTTGCAACTTCCTGTGTCCCATTTTTGCTCCTTTTCAAATGGTTTTGACACTTTTTTCAGATTTGAGCTCCCATTTGCCAATAAATACCCCTTTTTTTTTTTTCCTATTTATGTCAATTTTTGCAAGTTCATTTTCACAATTTTGCCCAATTTCTGTCCTTTCTTGAATTTTTTTGGCCACTTTTTTCCAAATAAGCTAACTAAACTCCACTTGTTTCCTTTTTTCCCTACATTTTGCCCATTAAAGCTACCCTTTGCCATTACAAACCACCTGGTTCCTCTGTTTGTCCATTTTCTGGCCATTCTTGATTGTTTTTGGCCCATTTTAGTCACTTTTCACTCTTTTCTTGCCACTTTTGGACCATTTTTGTCCTGCTGTTACAATGCACTCGCTCGTCAAAAAAAAAAAACATAGCGGACCAGACCGGCCCACTGCGGGTCGACGGCCCACCGGGACGATGCCCTGTATGCCAGATGGCAAGTCACCTCTGACTGTGGGTCACCACAGAGAGGTGTGTAGTACAAGTCTTCATTCTTCTTTGTGAGACCAAACGGGAGGAATATGAGTTTTCTCACAAATTATTTGACATCAAACATTATCTCATATTTTCTCAGCTCCTCAAAAAATATCATTATCCTGATAATGACGTTTACTCTCATCACAGTCACTCCGCCTTCATTCATGGGCGCCTGCAGACCTGTACGGTGACATGTAATGATGAATTCTCACCGGTATTCATTAGAGCCTTTATTCACAACTTTATGATGTGCAGAGAGAGGAAAGGAAAAGGGGGATAAAGGAAGAGGAAATGGACTTGGGAGTTGGAAACAAGACAGAGTTGGGGATACGGAAGGTCGACTCAGATAAGAGAGAACATTTGCACATCAAATGGTTTTCTGTCATTCACCTCTGCTGTTTTTACAGTACGAGAGTAAAGATAGCACTCAGATTTAATATAGTTGGGGAACATTTATTACCTTTAACAAAAGCTTTGGGGTAAAGTGCCAAAGGTGATTCATCACATCCATCAGCACACATAAAAACACATCTTAAATCTCAAAGATACATTAAATCATAAGGATTTCCCCTCCATTATCACTCAACCTGATAATTATCTCTATGAAATAAGGTTAATAAAGCAATAAATGAATAGCACGACTTTTCGGGGACGTGTGCCCAAAGCTTCATCCGACCCCTTTTCATGAGGATCAGTCAGAAGAGGATCAGAGAAACCTCGCAGTGTTGTTAACTTCATGCATCTTTCATGCACGTTGCTTTAATATTTGATGGGAAAAGAGGATTCACAGATAATGTGGCGTTGGCTAAGAGTGTCTGTGTTGGGAAACTGTGGGAAAACCGACAAATTGTGGGAAAGCTTCAAAGCGTGGTCCTTGATTTGGCAGCGTTAACGGAGCATGACGAAGGAAAACACGACACGCACTCAAATGCCTACCTAGAGATTACAAGACAAACACAATTGTTATTTTTGGCACTAATTTTTGATTTAGTCTTAGTCTTGGTCTTTTGACTAAAATGCAGCTTAGTTTTAGTCAAACAGCCCCCACCATGGAGTGTTTTAAATCTCGTCTTAAGACACTCTTTTATTCTCTTGCTTTTAACACCGCGTACGTTCTGTGGTCCCCTGTGTATTTTTATTTATTTTGTTTTATTTATTTATTTTGTTAATTGGTTTTATTTCCATTTATTCTTTTAAACTGTTTTATTTTTATTTGTTGTTTTTAATGTGCTTTTATCGCTATTTATTGTTTTATGCTCACATAGTGGTGGAGCTTTTGGTTTTATTGTTGTTATGATCTCGTGTGCAGCACTTTAGGAACGTTTTGTTGTTTAAATATGCTGTATAAATCAAGTGGATTGGATTGGATCAGTCAGCTAAATGACTAACATTTCAGTTGACTAAATCTAAAATATAAAACATAAAAGTTTATGCATTTTTTCAAAGCTTTATTTACCATTGATCAACTTGATATGGGGTTATATTAAGGCTTGTTCCACCTTCCACACAACAAAAAGAGTCTTGGCAGCAACCTTACCCCATATCATTAATGTGCACCAATGTGTGATTCAGATTAACAAATGACGATATTTGTTCAGTTTTTCTTTTAAAAATAAAAATAGCTGGAGTACAGTAGAATAAGTGGATTCATGAGAGAAGAGACCTTGTGTGTAGAGTTTGGACAGATACTGGACAAAGCCTGTGGCAGATAGAGCTGCTGGAAAGAGGAGGAGGAGGAGATGATGATTGTTGGTGGATCATCCAAATGTTGGCAGACGTGCTAACAGAGGCTGTGCACACTGAACGACAAACCAAAGGAAGAGGAGAATCCTGCAACATTAGCGGCCAAAGCTGGAACAGAAACAGGAAACTCTACAGCTTGAAATTGATTTTGACTTCAAATAAATATGTTTATTGATTTTTTACTCCGATCAAACAAGTGTGTTTGCAGATCGAGCCATTTGATACCACAGGAGTAATCTATCAGAGATGCTGTATTTCCAATAATGATGTTTGCTGTACTCGATTACTATTGACTCAATCATTGCCTCGGCTGCTTATCTGACTATCGGATGACTTTTATATGTTGACCACGTATCATTTAGCTCAGTGCGTCATTTGCCTGACCCACGAGTGAAACCTGCCGACGTATTTTCTGTAGAATATTAACAGGTGAGCATTAACATTTGGATGAAGAGTGGCAGTGTTTTCAATCTGACACAAGAGCTTGACTGTTTAATGGGTTTGAAGGTTACCTGTAGTGAATGAATTACCAATAAACAAAATATAGGCACCTTTTTATGAAAAAAAAAACATTAAAATGACTTTTTAGAACAATTTTATACTTTCAGGCATAAATTATAGAGACAGGAACTGATGATGTCCATTACAAAAAAATAAAAAATAAGGAACAGTCATACTGTTAATACACTCAACACCAGGGGTGGACTGGGACAAAAAATCAGTCCTGACATTTTATGTCTAGATCTGGTGTCTGGATCTTTATGTCTTAAATTTAATTATTATTCCCCAAGAAAACCTTACATTTTGCAACCTCCTTTGTCCCATTTTTGTCCCTCTTCAAAAAGTTCTGACACTTTTTTACCGATTTTAGCTCCTTTCTCCAATAAATACAGCAGTCCCTCATTTATCGCGGGGGTTACGTTCTAAAAATAACCCGCAATAGGCAAAATCCGCAAAGTAGTCATCTTTATTTTTTACTATTATACATGTTTTAAGAATGTAAAACTACAGTGGCTGGGAAGTGTCAGGTGAATGCATTTACAAAAACGAACACAAATGCAAACAGGTCACAACGGAAGTGTTTCCGACGGACCGGTATTACAGTCGGACGGGTATTATATGATATGATAGCCTGATGTGAAAAATATAAGAGTATCCTAATCAACTTTCACTTACTTTCATACGCGTTTCGATGTCTTCTTCTTGTTCTTAACTGTTCTGGTGGGTTAAAAACATCTGCCAGAAATGTGTCCGTCTGTAATACCGGTCCGTCGGAAACACTTCCGTTGCGGAAACCCGGTTGCCGGGAAGTGTCAGGTGAATGCATTTAAAGAAATGAACACAAATGCAAAAAGGTCACAACACAGACACAACACATTTTGCCCATTTAAGCTACCTTTAGCCATTACATACCACCTGGTTCCAATTTATTTGCCCATTTTTTTGGGCACTCTTGACGGCTTTTGGCCCATTTTAGTCACTTTACACTCTTTTCTTGCCATGTTTTTGCCACTTTTGGACCATTTTTGGCCACTTGGCTGCTACCATGTCTGCCTTCACTCACTCGTCGACCGGCCCACTTTGGGTCAACGGTCCAACGGGACGATACCCGGTATGCCAGATGGCCCTTCCACCCCTGGTCTACACTTATTTTGCTGAATTCATGGCAATAAGAAAAGAAAGAGCAGCTTTAATCAAATTCAAAATAAATCAAGAAGGAAAGAAAATCCTCCTTTACATTCCTTGTCTTTCTTTGGAGGTTTCTATATTTACCAATGAGGGAAGTCTCATTTCTAGCCAGGACTTGTCTTAATCTACTGTCACTGTCGTTGTCCAATGAGGATGTACTGAGGGATAGACGGAGGGTTTACGCTGATGACCACATGAACCCCCCCCCCATTAACAGAGCAGAGGTCAGCAGCTCCTTACTTTGCTTCATCTTGCATCTGTCACTTTGTATGACTATCAATCCACCGCCTGCTGCAGTGATTCACTCAGGTCAGGTCTGTGCATATATGCATGGACAAGTGAGTCTCTGTGAGTGTGTGTGTGTGTGTGTGTGTGTGTGTGTGTGTGTGTGTGTGTGTGTGTGTGTGTGTGTGTGTGTGTGTGTGTGTGTGTGTGTGTGTGTGTGTGTGTGTAGATCGCTGGTCAAGTCAAGACAAAACTCTTGAGGTTAGAAGGCCACAGTGAATCCATAATCCCATTACTCAACATTATTCACATTTAATCATACTCTGCTTGACAACACGGCTACAATGGGGTTGCCATGACACCCCTGGCTGGAAGAGAGGAGGATGAAGATGTCATGATTCAATTCAACCATGGAAGAAACTAATCAGAAGACATCCTAGATTACACATGTTCCACAGCTGCTGCGTCAACGCACTATCAACCACAGCGATCCGTCTCGTCGTCTTGCTCGCCAGAGGAAAAAAAAAAAATAGAGTGGAATGAATTATTTAGCAGCCAACAAAAGTTAGCATTGGAGTGTCTGGGATCTGGTAAAAGAACACAGAAGCTGGGTTTCCATTAGAGAATTTCACAAGATAAAAGCGATATTCCTAAATGTCGACAAAGTATAATTGTGCTTTGACTTTGCTGCGGCAAGACTGATGCTCAGAACCTCCTCATAACACTCTGTATTCCTTTGTTGTTTCACGTCTAATGTGGCAGTAATCATTTTTAGGTATAATACTAAGAAATGTCCCGGACCACGTCATGTTTTCTCAAAGAGAAGCGATCATGTGACCATGTACCTCACCTCATGTGACCAAGTGTGTCACATTCTGTGACATACATTTGCAGAAAAAGTGATTCCATAGCACTTTTGCGACATACAGACCCTTTCCAAATAATTAGAATATCATGGAAAAGTTGTTTGATTTTCATAATTCCATTCAAAAAGTTAAGCTTTCAGATCATAGATTCAGGGCCCACAAATGTAATAATTTCAAGTATGTATTTGTTTATTTTTAGATAATTTGGGCTTCCAGCTCATAAAACCCATGAAAACAGGAATTTAAAATATTAGAGTATTGTGAAGAAAGACGGGTGAGGAACAGAAGCTGCTTGAGGTCCAGTGTGAAATATCCACAGGGTGCAATGTTCTGTTCTGTTCCTCACCCGTCTTCCTCCAAACCCTTGGATCTTGATTCCTGAATGAAAGACACTTTACTTTCATCAGAAAAGAGGACCACGGACCACTGGTCAACAGTCCACTCCTTCTTCTCCTCTTTTTTTCTGCAAAAACTGACAAGTAAATGGTGATTTCTTCACAGTATTCTAATTTTTCAAATTCCTGTTTTCGTGCGTTTTATGAGCTGGCAGCCCAAATGATGTAAAAATAAACAAATAAATACTTGAAATTGTTTAAATTGTGGGCCCTGAATACAATAATCTATGAAAATTTAACTTTTTGAATGGAATTGTGGAAATTAAACAACTTTTCCATGATATTCTATTTTTTTGGAAAGGGTCTGTATTTCAAAATTCAAACGTCTGAAATTTTTGAAACTTTTTAGTGATATTTGAGTGTTTTTTCTAAATCCAGGTGTTTCCATTACCAATTTTTATTGCGCTATTTAGATTTTGCGTATTTCCAAGGGTAAGCTTGGACATTTGCCTTTACATGCACCCACATCCTACACTTTAGGGTTCGATTATAAGTTTACCAGCAGAAACAACATCTCCTTTTTATCTCGACATGCTTTCTACATTGTTTAAGTGTCTCTTTGCGGGAACATTTTTCTCCTATTATTTGAAAAGTGCACTTGTTAGACATTGATGCTGATGGATGAGAAGGCCTGGTGGTTTGGGGTCAGGACTGTGTGCAGGCCAACCAAGTTCTCCCCACCGACTTGATTATTAATGTGCTAATGGGTTTTCTTTATGCTGCTGCACAGCCATAAATGCACCAAAATATCCCACAGATTTTCAAAATATGGTTGTGAACATTTGCACGTTTTTGTGTATTTTAGCCTCTTGCCCTTTTTATGCTATTGTATGACATTGTACGCTAGTATGGTTTTAATTCAGGGGCTCCTTGATGGTAATAAACTTAAACTTATCTGTGTTGCAGTGACGTGCGATTAGGAGACGCAAGAGACGCAGAGCCTCACTTCTCATCATGGTATGAAAAAAAATCTACAAACGATAAAACAAATTAAATGTTGACATTTGTCCACTCACTTATTTACTTTTCCCCTTATATCAACAAGTCTGATTCTTAGGATTTGCCATTTTGCAATGTCAGTTTTATATAGTAAATAAAGCAGTGATATATATATATATATATATATATATATATATATATATATATATATATATATATATATATCACTGCTTTAAAGTGAGAGTGAGATGTGTTAATTGTTGTGCATATGGTGTTGTGTAATCCGTTCAGCCAGTCTGGTGACAAGTGTGGAGTTTAGTATATACGTATATAGTTTTTTATGACCTTAAAACAGTCCTCCTCCCCCCTTCCATTGTTCTACCCTGACTCCCTCTTCCCTGTTCCCTTCCCCCTCACCTAGGTGTAACACTGCCCTCTCTTCTTATATCCTCCCTTTAATAAAGTTCTTTCTTACCCTTCCTTAAGGAGGGTTTGTGATGGTCACAATGTATTTAATTGCAATAACAAAACATGCATTGTTGTCGTAAAAAGATTGCGCTTCATGTAGTTTTGACCTTCGACAGCATGTGCAGTTTTGAAGTTTGTTGTAATAGGAAGAAGAAAAATAAAATCTGTCTTCAAATTCATTGCATTTTGCTTAATAGTTTTTTGTGTTTGTGGTATAATTATTGGTGTCGGTATTCAGGATCTGCAAGTGCACAAACCCAAGTATTCGGTGTTGTATTAGTTTGGAAAAAAGTGGCATCGGTGCATTGCTAGTATGAACTTAAATTAATTAAACCATAGATAGACCACATCCATCTATCCAATTTCTGACCCACTTGCTCCTTTTTTCAGGGTCGCAGGGAAATAGGCTACATATATTTTTTAAAAGTTTTTCTGAAATCGTATCACTGAAAGTCAGTGCCTCGCCAGCCACGTCACTGCTGTGTTGGCCCCTTGGTAGATTGGGTTATTCTGTCCTGATGTACCCTGGCTTGCTCCCAGTGTTAGTTAGAAAAGGCCTCAGATCCTCAACGGTCCCAGTACACCAGTGAATGCCAAATACCACAGTGAGACACATCAGAGCCGCTGGAGCTTCAAAGCTGGTCCACAGAATCGTGGGTCGAAATCACAGGAGACAATAACGCTCTGCTTTTAATGCATTTTTTATCTCAATATATAATATGAGGTAAATCATGATCAAACACCATAAACCAATAGAAAATGTGTTAGTTAAACATTCCACACGACCAGGCGCGTCTCACCCATGGGAATGAATGCAACACCTGCACTTTCTTAAAAACAAAAATGTATCCTTCTCACTTTTTATAAAGGGATTCATTGTTGAAAACGTATTGGTCCAGTGAGATTAATTGACTGGTGATCAAGCCAATCACAGCCAGCCATTTGATGAAGCTGCCATCGCTGTTAACAAATAGTTAACTATTTGTTAACAGCGATGAGTAAAGTGTAAGTAAAGTGACAAAGTATGAGTAACAGGTGGCAAAAAATAGTCCTAAAGAGGCAAAAACATGACAGGAAAAAAATGAAAAGTGACTAAAATGGGCCAAAAGCAGTCAAGTGACAAAAAAAAAAAAAAAATTACAAAAAAAGAGGAAACAGGTGTTATGTAATGACAAAACATAGTTTAATGAGCAAAATGTGGCAAACAATAGTGAAAAATGGCACAAATGTGGAAAAAAAGAGGCTAAATGTAAGGAAGAAAAGAAACAAGTGTTATTTATTGGGCTAAAGGTAACTTATTTGGATGAAAAGTGGCAAAAAATAATTAAAGAATCAACCAAAATTAGATAAAAGTGTCAAAAAAAATGTAGAAAAAAGGGTATTGACTAAAATCTTAACAAACAAAAAAGGTGTAAAATTTATTGGAAGAGGTGCAAAAATTGGACAAATGGCAGAGGTGTAAAGAGTACAGATATAACCTACTCAATTAGAATTACTGTTACTTAATTGAGAAAGTACTCAAGTATAAGTAAGTCAGACATCAAATACTCAAGTACAAGTAAAAGTAGCTCAATTAAATAGTACACAAAGTACAAATTACTAGTTACCTTCACCCCCCATGTTTATTTTTGGTAACACATATTGCCACGGTTCTCTTGCATACAGTAAATATCTCATATATAAACTTACAAAGGAAGAGACCAAATCTTGGAGAATTGGAACTTAATTTATTTTGCACAAAGGCGTCTGTATAAAATAAAAGATTTGCCAAAATGTACAATTCTGACAAAACACTGGCAATGGATATTGTAGGAAATATATCACAAACCAATAAAGGCTTTAAATGGCCTAAAGTGGGTATTAAATACTTGGGCTTTCAAATTTTCCCATCACTCATTGAACTGTATAATACAAACTACAAGGTGATAATAGAGAAAATTAAAACTAGGTCTAGAACGATGGACAGTCCGGCCTCTATCTCTCTTAGGTGGAATAGAGAGTATACAGTATGTATATGAATGTGCTACCACTGCTTTCAGATGACCAAAATCTACATTTGATAAATGATAAAAGCTGTTTTCCAAATATTAATGGCAGGGCAAACGTCCAAGGATCAAGTGGTAAAGCCTACCCCTGACTGTGTGGATGAAGGACTTGTCTGACACCCGCTGGCTCCATAATGAAAAAAGATTTTATGTAACAGACCTTTAGAGGCTCTGACATTCCATTTAAAGATATGCATATGGTTGAATGGACCATGATTACACTAAAGATCTGGCATAAATAAAGCAGTCGTTCGTCTTGCCAAAAGAAACTTCAGCCCTTTCTGATATTTCCCCCGTCTATCATTGATAGGGGCTTTAAAACTTGGTCATCTTCTGAGCTCGGCAAACTCCGTCATCTTGTACATAACGGTTGTCTGAAGTCATTTGAAGAAATGAGAGGTCAGTTTTGGTTTAATTCCTCAGAAATCTTTAGATATTTACAATTAAAACATAAAGAATGGTTAAAAAAAAAAAAAAAAAGTGTTAGAACCATCACCTGTTGAGGCGATTCTTATAAAAATACAACAAGGTCATTGATCAATAAGCCATTTTTACAAGGCATTTCTGCATTTGAATACAAACAATACTTCTAATTTAAGAAGCTGAGATTGGCACTGATTTTACTGAAGAGAAGTGGGACAGTATCTGCTCTGAAGCTCCCCAGGTGACCAACTCCAGTTTGTGGAGAGAGTTTAAATGGAAAGTATTGACAAGATACTTCAGGACACCAGAAATAACTTCACGAATGAATCCGGTAAATCCTGATACTTGTTGGCGAAATTGTGGTACTGATTTTGGGAGTCAAAGATTGAATCCTTCTGGAATCATGTTTTCACTGCCCTCGACACAGTGTTCAGGCAACCATTTGCTAAAGAGCCACAGACGGCCGTTGTAGGTTCAATTCCTGACGGGTTTGTAGGAAAGAGCAGAAAATATCTGCTAAGAATTTATCGGATGGAAGAGTCCCATGTTGGATTTGCTCTCCTAAAAAGATGAGCATAGTTTCTGTGCTTTGGTTTTGACTTTTTTCATGTTCTGGTATATAACATGATGTTCTTGTCTAATTATTTGTGCAATACTCTTTTGAATATCTGTATATTGGCATGCGCGTATACAGTGTGATAAATATGATTGTGTTGTACTATGTTATAAACCTTAATAAAAAATTGAGTTCTAAAAAAAAAATGTACAATTCTTTTTTCTTTAAATAAAATAACACCAATTAATTCAATTCAAAATAAATACATTCTCAGGCTCAAAGTATAGATACATTTATGAACTGAGAAAATAGCCTCCATTCAATGGTGTTTTGGCGCCATGCGTTATGTTTAATCTGATTGGTCGGCTATGATGTGATGCATTTGATTGTTGTCTGCTCATTTAATTTTTGTAGTTTCACAATGTCTGTTGATCATTTTAAATCAAAAAAATAATAACGGTTGGGTGTAAAAATATAACAAATTACTTCTTTTTAAATGTACGTAAGTACACGAAAAATGACTGATTTAGAAATATACTCAAAAAAAGTACAAGTACCCATAAAAGCAACTCAATTACAGTGACGTCAGTACTTGTTACTTTCACCTCTGATGAATGGAGTTATGAAAAAGATGCGACCCTATTATTGTACCATTCACTAAACTCTTAGATTCATCATTTCCTCAGAGATGTTTGATAAAACAGTCTGAACACTAATAGTAAAATATTAAAAGCTGGCTTGCAGCGAATGGATGTAGCAGCCACAACAGAACGCTAACAAGAGGCTTTGGTAGAATAAAAGGACGTTTTAGCACCACTGCGCTTCCTGCTGAGCTAAATCTGTGTATAAGTCTCTGCTCTGTGGTGTGACGAGTTACAGTGTAAAATAAACACAGAGATCATCATGTGTTGTGAGTCGAATACCAAAATAGATGACTTCCTAACATGCAACAAGCAGTGACGAACATTATCTTCCGAGTGTGTAAAAACTTCTTTATCTTATGAGCATGGGCGTTGGACTGGGGGGTGGGGGGTGGGGGGGTGGGGGGGTACCCAGGGCCCAAGGTACGAGGGGGGCCCTCAGATGTCTGTTTTATACATATTTACAAAAATGCATTTTTAGATTATATATATTAGAATTAAAAGGGCCCCGTGTGAAAACAAGCTGGTTGTTAATCACAAACAATTATTCATGCTGCATCAGCGCCCGAGCTACCACCCCCCCCTTTAAAACAGTGCAAATGATACGACCCGCATGTGCTTCTGCTGCAGCGCTGCGGAGGGTAGTCTGAACTGTGGATGTGACATAGAGCAGGAGATAGACAGCAGCAGGAAACCATGTCTTTCCTCAAGAAAGGAAAACCAGCCAAAAACGCAACGAAAGAAAGGAGGGAGAGATAAGGTGAAACTGCTTACTCGGTTCTTCAGAGGTGGGCTTTAAACCTATGGAAGCATACGTGTGGCCACGGACGTGACTCTGCTGCGCCGACTGGGATTGCAAAATCAAATTGAATTATGTTACACTTTGCGCAGGGGGCGGGGCATGAAAACGAAAATGCAATGAATTTTTTTGCTTTCTTTAGTTGTGTCACAAAATGAGCAGTGTTGAAGAAGGAAATGAAAACGCAATTTTGATGACTTATTACCAATTTTGAGTTATGAGTCAAACGATGCAGCTACAACCTTCAACGCATTATTCGTTCTGCATTTTAATTTTCAAATTTTACCATTTCAAATTGAATTTTGTTACCTAGTTGCTGGGCCATCTTTTGAAAATAAAAACTTTGTCATTTTAATGAAGTTACAAAATGAGCAACCTTGAAGAAGAAAATGAAAATGCAGTTTGGATTATTTATTATTCATTTCATGCAGCTATATTCTGAAAATGAAAAGGCTTTTCTGTTAATCCATTTTAAATTGAATTATGGTACACATATGCTTCCATATAAAACACTCATACATTATTTCGATTGAAATGAACTGTGGCCATATAAAGGAGCATGGGGCAGGATTTCAGAAAAAACAAACATTCATATCCACGCATATTTCTAACTATTGCCTTGAAAAGGTTGTGTGATACATTTTGTACTGCTGTTCCGGGTCCGATTTCCCCTCGTAGTTCTGCAGACGTGAAGTCAAATGATGCTGATGGTGATGCGCGTTCTCGTCGGCTTGGAGAGGCGGCCCAAAACCGGAAATAAAAAAGAATGAGAAGAAGTCAGCTTGGAGGCTGAAAGAAGACAAGCACGGTGGACCAAACTACTGTTTGGTTCCGCAGAGGCATGCAGAGGCGTGCAGGGAGGTCTGGCACTAAACGGTGAGTAAATAAATAACCGTGTCACAGTATCAGTGTCACGAGCATGTGAAGCTGGCAGTAGTCTCTCTGAAGTCACACCAGTGACCTGAATACAGACTGTTGTGGTCCTTTTGAATGAAATGAGATGGAGTCAAGTTGAAGGGTTAAAGGTCAAATGCGGACAGGGTTCATTCTGTCAAAGGGTTTTTGGTCAGACCAGTCTGGGATTCAAAGGTTATAGTGTGAGCGTTCCATGAATCTGTAGCTGTTCTGTGTTCTCAGGGTTTTGTATGTTGCTAATAGTGCTAAGCATAACAACGACAGAGTCGCTAAGAAAGACCTTGGTAAATGTTATCAGTATGATAACATCTGGCCAGCTCAGAGCAGTTTGACCAGAACATACAAGGAGAGATTCTGTAAGATTCCTCCCTACAGCACAAGTTAAACCAACTAAACTTAACCAACTTGAACTTCTGTCCAAGAATTGGCCGCATCACTGAAAACAAACCGACACCTCCACGGACTGACAAAGGCTCCTAATCACTGATCTGCCACCAGTGGACACAAACACACACACGCCTGTCACTCAGACACCTAAACTTACCAATGACACCATGACAATCCGCTGCGCTGCATAAGGGTTCACGAGCACCCCCGCGCCGGCTTAGCTGTTGACTGCAATTACACTATCAGCCGTCCTGTCACTATGAAGTCTTGTTTCTTGATCCTTCCCTGTGCTCCTTTAAATGCTGGAACATTCCTTTTGCAAGTCAAATCTTAATTGGAAATAAAAGGATTTTTAAAATAGATTTTGCCACCAAGTCTTAAGTAAATGGCTAGAGTGTCCCCATGATTCTATTCTTTCATATAAAAAAAACTCTTCCTCACCCACCGTGGGCGGTCTCTTTTTTCTTCAAGCTAGGGCCCTCTACCAGAGGCCTGCGAGCTTGAGGGTTCTGCGCAGTATCTTTGCTGTTCCTAGCACTGCACTTTTCTGGACCGAGATGTCTGAGATATTTCCTGGGATCTGCTGTAGTCATACCCCCTCCCCACCCCAAAATAAAAAAGTTTGTCACAAACACAATACTCAATAAACCACTAAAATATAGTAAAACAGATTTCTAAAATACTAGCAATATGGAGTCATTAGGTTATTGTGAAGAATAAAAGAAAGCTTATATAATAATGCAAGAATAAAGTATAGTTTCCGGGCGAAAAAAATAACTTACAGTAGGGGCCCCTCAAGATGTGGTGCTACACCCCTGCTTATGAGCACTGAGTCATTTCTCACCATCTGTAGCCGTGTCTCCCCCCACCTCACTTTTCCTCCCGAGCTGTGACGACCGCCAACCGTCACCTCAGTGTGGAGTGTGCGTCAGCCGCTCGCTCTGCCTCTCGCTAGGAGTGGTCAGAAAACGCCTCCCACCCACCCATGTATCTGGTCAGGGGTCGACGAGGTCCCAGTAGAATAAGCTACGCATGTTGGCTTGTTAGGTTCACATCCCATTCAGATAAATGAGGAATGTGTTAGAAAACAAACAAAAAGGTGGCAGTGGTTTCAGTGTATTGTTGTTCACAGACGCACTTACACTTAAACTGTCACAATGATGAGGACACAAGGGACTGATTCAAAGGTGTTTGATAAAAAGACATGTTAGAAAGAAATTCCACACTTTAGAGGTCGTCCCTATACGTTCCTAATGTGTGGGGTTTTTTTTCTGCTTCTATGTGACTCACCCACACATCATAAAAATAGGGAAACCCATGGGGAAGGTTTTAAGGTCTTGGCTGCTTTTAGTTGTTATGCTGCAAAGAAGTGGAATATTTTTTACATCCAAGTTAAAGGCACTCGTTTTCTCTATTGCCTACTGAGGAAGAGATTTGTAATCATTTTATTGTTGGTTTGATGTTTTTACTGCTGATTTTAAATGTTTTTACTGCTGATTTGAATGTTTTTACTGCTGATTTGAATGTTCTTATTGATTTTGAAGCTGTTGAATGTTTTCTGCTGCACCTTTTGATAATGTAAAGCAGTGGTTCTCAAACATTTTTGGCTCCCTTTCTTATGTCCGACTACAACATTTTGCTCAGAATTCTGTGAAAAAACTATATATGTACTGTATATACAAACTATAGTGCTTAATGATGGCGTAGTGGTTTCTTCATTCTTCTTAATATATCTTATCTTATATGTTCTTAAACATACTTCTTTCCTAACCACTCTAGAGTGACGACATGACGATGTTTTATCGGCACAGTAAAACTACGGTGTTGCTCTGCTGTTTTCTGGTCACATGACAACGGAAGTCTTGCAGAATTACAAACAAACCTTCAAAATAAGATAGGAATAATCACCGGAAATAATCCCACTATAAACACACCCATTATCCGCTTCACTCTAGCAAATTATAATCCAAGCAATAATAATCAAACTTATGGCGCTTACAGATGGAATGAATGAGCGATGACATATTTTAAAGAATCTCGTTGTGTAAATAAGTGGAATGAAACAGTATTTAGTGTCCCTGAATAGATTTATTTTTATAGTTTTGATCATTTATGGTCATCCCCCTCCTTTGTATTTTCAATTCATGTTCTAATCAAGATCATTTCTATCATCATTTTGTGTGTTTTTGGTGTCCGTTTGTGTATTTTGATGTTGTTTGTTTCTTTTTTTATTATTCAGTATATTTTTCCGTTATTTTGTGTGTTTTTGTTGTCATTTTTGTGTGTTGTTGGTAATGTTTAAATTATTCTCTCTCAATGTGTGTGTTTTTGGTGTCATTTAGTATCTTTTTCTGTAATTTGTGTGTATTTTGTAGCGATCTTGTGTATTTTTCTCTCAGTTATTGTGTCTTTGTTGTCATTTTGTGTGTTGCTGGTAATAATAAGTATTTTTATTGAAGCTTTTGGTGTCATTTTGATTATTTTGTTTTTGTTTTGTCTGTTCTTTTTATTTATACAGTATATTTTTCTCGTATTTCGTGTGTTTTTGTGAGTTGCTTGGTAATATTCAGTGTGATTATTTATTTTTAACTAAAAACAAACATTATAAAACCCCATGTTTTTAATGCTTTTATTGTTAACATTCCTCTCTCTGTCTCAGGTACCCCCTTGTGGCGCCATCACGTGCCCCCATTTAAGAAACACTGATGTAAAGCACATTGAATTGCCTTGTGGCTAAAATGCACTATACAAATACATTTGCCTTTCCTTATGGCCTTGTGAATATTCAATGTTATCATAATTACTTTGTTTTATGATGATTATTTAATGATAGAGGCTTCAAATATGATTAATCTTTAACATCTCAATGGGAAAAGTCTGGAGTTGGTGAAGAAATGTTGGTTTACCACTTGGTAATTATCTATATGGTCAAGTGAGCTTAGATCAAACTGGTTGACAGCAGGTATGTTATACTGGCATATCTATATGCAGAAGGACAAATGGGGGTGGATCTTGCCGAAAGGCTTGAATTGGCAGTTTTAAACACCTACTCCAGGATGACAGAAGAACATAGAGTGATGCAGGAGATGCCATTTCAAAGAAGACAGCACAATTTGGTCTCAGACAAGAACAAGAAAAGACTGAAAGCAGAGCCAAAGTATACTGGAAGTTAAAGAGTGAAGTAAGTTAGGTGCTGGATGCATATCTGTCATGTTTCCCGATTTACCCCTTTTCCATCATCTTCCCATATTAGTATTAGGGTTAATGCCAGGAACTAAGAAGAGAGATGGATGTAAGAAAAAAACAAAGAACTGATGTAAATACGTTGCAAAATGTGACAGAGCGTTTACTTTCCTAAAGAGCAGCAGGATGGGACACAGTTACATGTTATATAAGATTAGTCACTGAGATTTTAGAAATCTTAAGTCAGCAGAAAAAATCAGCCAATCACAAGCACCACAAATATAAACTCCTTTAAAAAAGTGTTAAAGAATGTAAAGTCTGTAATAAATGTGTCTAATAAGTCATTAGTGAATACCAGAGAACCACATGAGTGAGTATGGGAAATTAAAAGAAAATATGTAATGAAAATAAAATGTAAATGTCTAACTTAAAGACAAGCAACGTGAAATTAACAGTAAATATGCAACGTGTTGACTTGTATATAAACTGTAAGTATATTAAATAAACACATGTGCTTCATATACACATTTATGTTTTTATTTAGACTGTTTTATAATTTAGGAATTAGGGCTGGGCGATACATTGAGATTCAAGATGTATCAAGTTTTCTATTTTGGCGATACAGAAAACTATAATATTGTATATATTTAGATATACAGTATATCATTTATAGCTTATTTGGTATTAAAATACTTGTTTTAGTAGTTGCTGCTTTTATTTCTCAGAACAGAATGTAAAGCTCAGTTAGATGAACACTGGGCGTGTCCTAACCCAGACCTTCGCAATAACAAGACACACTACAGAACTCACTCACACGTGCTGTCCCCTACAGGAGAAAAAGCCAAAAGTGGCTCATATTGTGCAGCTGTCGGAAAATTTTACGCGGAATTGTTTTTCTGGTCAGACTTCATTTGAAATAAAGTTATCGAGATTTATATAGTAAAATATTGAGATATGAGTTATGGTCCATATCACCCAGCACTAGTATAGTAGGAATGTTCACAGCATTTCAATGTTAATAAAGGTCAACCAACCAGATTCTAATCACATAATTGTATTTAGTAAGTGGTTGATAAGTGGGTATTTTACATTTTTTGTACACCTGTCTTAAAATATAAGGGATACTTGAACTTGGTTGGGGTGGTGGGACGGCTCGTAGCGGGCGCCATAAAATGTCCATTTTCAAATTCAAAACTTGACAGGTATGGTGGATGGTCAGGGAGATAAGTGTAAATGATGAAGTATCTCAGGGTTTGAACAGGACAAAGAGACGTGGATGTGCACATAGAGCAGGTTAGTGACTAATGAGGACAGTGTGTTTCTTTAAGAACAAAGGAACAATCAGAGCTGTAGTACCAACAGAGGATAACAGCCCTACGGAAAGGGATAAGGATGAAGCATACAGGGAATAAAGGAGGAAAGCCAATGTGGAGGTTGATGGATCCACTGAGAATATGCAGCCATTGGGGGATTAGAGGAAAATGATCTACCGTGGCAACCCTGAAAGGGAAAATAACGGAAAGAATAAGGAAATACTCACCTGTGCAACTTTGTCTTTGAACACTGGCAGTTTCTTATATAACTGCAACCATTCTGATGACATTCTTTAGATGAAGAAAAACAGAAGGAAAGGTTTCCAGTCTTGGGGGGAGAAATTGTTTGATTGCACCGTGTTGCATCAAAGCAAGCGTTCTTCCATCAAATACCATCTTTATTGTGTTCTCTATCATTTGAGACAAATCAAGTCAGTCATGTGTTACAAATTGAGTCTCTAATTTGTTTAGAAATGATTGGCAGTTTTCTATCTCAGTAAACACTAGTGAGACAAATCAATCAGTAATTTCAATCAATCAAGACTCTGCCCTCAAAAACATAGTCTTGGGTCTATAAGCTGTTGTATTCATATAAATCTGATCATAACAATCATATATTTTTTTTAATCATTGGTCAATTTCTTATCAATGGTCAACTGATGTGATGTTTTAGGCATTTTTTTTTTTTTAAATCAGTACAACAATCATCTCTGTACGTAACAGTCAGGTACTGAGATGGTAGGAGAATCTCAGTACGGAGGTAAACCCAGACCGTGACACTGGGTTGATGACGAGGTTGATGACGCGCCGTGAAATCCCTCAAAATGTTTCAATCGTCTCAAATCCAAATGAAACAAGGAGAGTATGAGAATGCAAATGCAATGAGCCTCTGCAAAGGCGGCGGATGCTCTGGGATGGTTTTTGTCAGCAACAGTCAGACCTCAGTGCTGTGTCTGTTCAGTCTCTGGCACTGGCAAAGCTAATTGGCCCCTCAGAGAGTCCCCACACAGCCACCACACACAGGCCCAGGCATGCAAACACACAAACACAGAATGGAGACCACCATGGCATCTGCTGGGGGTACACACACACACACACACTGTAAGCACCATTTTACACAGTTAATATGTTTAGGAATAATTCATGCTTATATAGTATATATTATTTTGTATTTCATATTTCGAATATTTTGGTTAAAAGTAAAGGATACATTTTATATGTCATATCTTGGTTTAAAACTATATACATTTATAAATGTTGGGCTATTTACAAAGAAAGCAAGAATATATGTTCTGCCATAAGAGGGCGCAGTTGTGTTGTCTTTGCCCATGAACAGGATGTTGTTATTTAACCTGTCGAAGAAGAAACTAAGGAACCAAAGATTAGCCTCTACACACACACACACACACACACACACACACACACACACACACTGCATTACATAAATACAGTGGATTGTTGTGCCCACCATCTGCCCCCCAGTACCAGTCCATTGATCTGTTCTAGAGGTGAGGTAGAAATAAAGCACTGCTGACATCTAGTTGTAAGAAAAGGAAACTACAACCAACCTCCACAGATATTACATCTGGCTTAGATTAGATTAGATCAGTGGTTCTCAAACTCATTTTAGTTCAAGGGCCACATACGAGCCAGTTTGACCTCAAGTTGGCTGGACCAAACATTTTTTATTTATTTTTTTTAAATGTTTTTTGAAGGAAAAAGCACAAATTCAAACAGAATTGTGAATGTTAAGCGTAACGCTACATTTTTAGGTTTCTCATTATTAATTTCTTTGTGTGTTAATGTTTTGTTTAGTAATAATGATCTTTGTTGTCAATGAAGAAAAGTATTTTAGAAGGTTGGCATGAAATTAAAAAGGCAGTGGCTATCTGTACGGTTGCCGTATCAATATACCGACGTTCTATGCGTACGCAGCGCCCCTATTTGGCCAGTTTAGGTCATGTGATAGGTCAGTCATTGGACAGTTTAGGTCACGTGACTAAGACTAAACCTAACCTAACCGTAAACCTAACCCTAACCTCAAAAAATTGTTGTAATATTGGGTTATAACCTAACCCTAACCTTAAGACGCTACGTACTTGTACTTTGGTAACCGTACCAATAGCACCTGGGGTTGTCCGTACGGCAACTGTACAAATAGACACTTTTAAAAGGCAGTGGCTATCCGTACGATTGCCATATCAATATACCGACATTTTATTCGTATGCAGCGCCCCTCATTAGCCAGTTTAGCTCCCGTGATAGGTCAGTCATTGGCCAGTTTAGGTCACGTGACCAAGACTAAACCGAACCTAGCCGTAAACTTAACCTTAAAAAATTGTTGCAATATTGGGTTATATCCTAACCCTAAGACGTTACGTACTTGTACTTTGGTAACCGTACCGATAGCACAGGGGGTTGTTCGTACCCCAACTGTACAAATAGAGAATTTTAATTAAAAATGTCCTCCTGTTTGTCGCGCTCCCACCTGTCATATCTCCATTCCCCACCAGGAGGGCGCAACACATACTTTGAGACGCACTGGGTGAGATCAGCTGTTGTTTTATACATATATGTATATATACAAAGTAAAAGCATACTCATAGATGGATGTTATATGAAATAATGTTATTCTTTTTTTTTAACCTTCCCATTTAAATAGTCAAACACGAATATCAGTCAGTGGTTACAATATGAGAAAAACCAATTTGCTCCCAGCGCCACATTTAATTCCATAATTGATTCATTTATGTATGTTTTAAGAATCCCTAGAGTCCCTTCTTCCGCTTCACACCTGAGATTTATTTCCTCCAATTTTCCAATATTTCTACATTTTGTTGTAGTTGTTGTTCGTGTTTTCTTTGTGAGTATGGTTAGTTAGCTGAGTTCATCTCCTAAAGGAATGGATTGGGCTTTGTCAGGCCTTGACCCTGAGACCATCCAGCTTGGCGTGTCCCACCTGGAGACAATGTTCCTGGCTCTGAAGCACACACCCTCACGGACCACAATACCATGGCAATCCTTCAGAGGGGAAACAGAAAAAGAAAAATAACAATAATAACAATAAAAAAAATAAGGAAAAAGAATATCCTAGTTATAATAACCAACAAAACATTTATCTTATTGGATGGCTATTGCTATTAGGCATCTACACATCTCAAATTATTTTACCCCAATAACAATAACTTCCTAAAATGTAAAATGAATAGATAAAATAAAGAAACGAGGATGTTCTCAACAAATATAACATTCATATATATATATATGTGTTTATTAGTTATAAACTTAAGGGTCCAGTCCACAGGACGAGACATGATGGCACATGATTGGTTCTTTCCATTCGGACCAAATGGCAGGGATTGGTCAGGCTTGGAGCTGCAACAGAGGTTTGTATATTTTTGTTCCTTTTAATGAATAAATAATGTATCATTTACTCTCACGACCATTTTCACCCAGAATAACGACAAAAACGTGTTTCTGAACAGGATTGCAGACTCCACTTTATAGTGAAATACATGCAAATGACAACTTCTAGCAACTTTTGGAACAGCCAATAGCGACTTTCCTTTTTTTAGTGGATTTGATTTGAGGGAGAAAGGTGTGTTTGTGGTGCTCTTGGCTCTGCGTAAAGTTGTCCTCGATTTACACCATTAACGTGACGATGGAAATAGGCACTCCTTACCTCGTGCAATGTAGCTTTATGCTGACATTAGCTCATCGTAAAATATTGGAGATTGAATGCTCCTATTACTTAGCCGTTTATTTTTGATTAAATTAGAGCTTCTAAGTATTCTACATTATTATTAATAATAATAATAATAATAAATAAGTCTTATACAGCACTTTTCAAGAAACTCAAAGACGCTTTAGAAACTGAAACAGACGGACAAAGATGGGAGTGCTATTCTAGGTTGTAGGCGAGCTGAAACAGGCGAGTTTTGGGCAGTTTTTTGTAGATGGTCGGTGAGTCCAAGTACATCAAGTTGGGTCAGTACCCAAATATGGGGCGGGGGTACATTTTTGGCACGTTACAAGGATTTGCCACTGCAAAGATTTTATTCTTCCGGGCATAATTCGGTTGATTATAGACATTTTTGTTGGTATGAATTTGTTATACACTTTAAATTATTTTGCATGGATTGGTAAAACTGACACCTATTATAGGCTAAGGTTAGGATGTCAGAATATTTGCTTGTGCATAGAATCATTATTGGGGGAACGAGGCTCGAGTCGACTTGAGACAGGAGTCGACGAGAGGTGAAGATAATGGTTCTTGGAACAGGAGTCAGAAGAGAACACAGGGCCCCTGGAACTCCCGTCATGCTGTTGGTGATCACAAGACCAGCAAATGGTGAAGAGTGGAGGGGTCAGAGGAACAAGGTAGTCAGATAGAGGAAGATGTCTTTGGCATCCAGAGCAATCTGCTGTGAAGGAAATCTGATCATGCTTGTAGCTTTACATGCATCAAAAGTATTGACTAAGACATGTATCAGGGTTATTGATTATTTTAATAAATCTAGTCATCTATTGGGGTAATGAAAGAAAGAAATTGAGTCATGTCCAGCATTGTGTTCTTAAGATGCATATTTTGGCTTTATAAGTGAAGCGATTGTAGATTCAATGAAACCCTTTCTTTCTTGAACAAAATGAAGAATAAAATTTGTATGGGGTGGGTCCTATAGATGGACGGAGTCAGACCCAGTGCTCTAAATCTGTAGACTTCATTCACAGTCCATACTCACTTTAATAGCGTGTGAGGCCTGTAAACCATCGAGAGAGGCACTGGAAGCCAGGGTTGGGATCAATTACATATAGTTACAATTACATTTTCAATTACGATTACAGTGGCCAGGATTTTTTCCACTTACAATTAAATTCCTCAGAAAGTCAATTACAATTACTAAAGTTAATTTACAATTAATAACAACTGAAATATATAAGCTAATAAAAGTTAACCTTCCTCTTGTGTTAGCATCTCTTATGACGAGTCCTAAATCAGCTGTAAAATACACACACACACAAAAAAATCTATCATCTAATTTCGTTCCTATCTAATGGTTACCTTGCTAGGCTTCCTAATCAATGAAAACATAGGTTTTAATATTTTTGGTGTGGGCATCTGAGCCTTTTTTGTGTCAATGTACCCCTAGAACTCAATGGTAAAATGTGGTAAAGCTTAAAATAAAACATATTTGAATAATTGTTATCTACATATGTGTAGAACTGTACATAAAACTGTAACATAGTTCCCCAGTTTTGCAATAAATTGTAAATGACAATTTTTATAAATTTTTTTGGGGAATTACAAATCCATTATCTAAACTAAAAATTTAAATTGAATTACAAATACAACAGCAACATATTTTTTAATTACAAATTGTAAGTTCACCATTATTGTAATTAATTATCAGTTACAATTATAATTGACCCCAACCCTGCTGGAAGCATCCAATTGGTTTATGGAGGTTTTATTGTGTGTATACCATTTATTGCTTTGATAACCCTCTCTGCATGCAGTCATGTCCTAAGAAGGCTGTGTGTGTGTGTGTGTGTGTGTGTGTGTGTGTGTGTGTGTGTGTGTGTGTGTGTGTAATGAGCAAAGGACTCACACAAATTGAAGTCAAAGAAATACAACTTTATTTAAGTGTAAACAAAAAAAACCACCAAAAAACTGCATAGGAAATGTTTAAAGTCCACAGAGTACAGAGCGAGCAGCAGGTGGCCTAAATATTATAGTCTCTCTGCATTATTTAGACTGAAGACCTGACATCTGCACTTCCATTCAGCACAACATGTGGATGTGTGTGTTCAGCGGGCAGGAAAATGTGTGCTGGCAGACACACACACATGAGGTTTAGCTGTTAGAGACACACACACACACACACACACAAACATAGCAGACTGGATGAGAAAGCACCAGCAGCAGCAGCATCCATCTAAACTCAGCTGACCACTCTGGCTCGCCCTGCCTCTTGGACTGTGAGAAGTATACATTCAGTGGATTCCTGCTTTGCCGACGCAGGTGCAATGCACAAACACTACACCCACGCTGCACACGAGGCTGCTGGGAGCGTCGGGAGGCACCGGCGACGTCACAACTTTAGGAGAAAATGAGCAGAATTGGCTTTGTTTTTTTTAATGAACAATGAATGCCGCAGGTTATCGTTTGACCACTTTTCCCCATAAACCCTCAACGCACTGTATTGCTGGTGTGGAACACAAATCGTAACCTTCCTCCGGTGCCTCTTAAAAGCTACCAGCAGCCGGCTGCAGCTAGGGAGCATCAACAAGATACCATTGGGCCCTTTTCTTCACAAAATATATTCTAAAAGGGTCAATGAGCATCTAGTGGTGAGAAGTATTTGTACTTGTTGTTAAAGGAAACTATTGACTTGGCTAAAATGAGGAGGAGGGGAGGGGGAAGCCAGGACATCTAATCAAAAGCATGAAGTGAACTGAGAAATAATTTGTTTCATAATAAGTAAATGGGACACAAAAAACACCAGAGAGGTCAACAGAGAAATAAACGTCACCACATTATCATCACTACAGGACACGATTCAATGAGACACTTGCAGCACACGGGTGCTGAAAACTACCTGAGATTGTTTGCTTTTTTTTTTTTTTATTTTTTTTTTTATTTTTTATGTCTTTTTCAAATTTCCAACCTTTTTCCCCCAGTTTTTAAGAGTATACAATCATTTGTAAAGGTCTATGACGTTGCACATCTTAGTCTGATGTAGCTTTGCTCTTCTGTCTCGATCTTGCCGAAAATGTTAGAGAGGCCAGCAATGTTTTCTTTTAAAAAAAAGTGGACGTACAAAGCAGGGTTTACAGTCAATGGATCGCACGATTAGCAGCTTTAACTGATGCTAAGGTGATTGCTAGTTTGTGCTGGAGAACCTGGGCTGCTTTTCATGTGAACTAGGCTGTTTCCATTGACTAGGTCCAACACAAAACAACCACTTTAGTTCTACTTTAAAAAAAACAAAGAAGAGAGAGAGAGATGGCAAGATACATTTCTGCTATTGAGGTCGCTAACATCTTTTTTACCTGAATTCCCCAAATATCTCTGTGACGAGACACTCTGCAAGAACGCCTGCTATACGAGTAAAGAGATGAACTATAGAAGTATCAGGTGAGGGCCTCCCTCTTTTAACAGCCCAGATGTGATTGGCTGAGCAGGTGTGTGCTCTGAGGAGCCACCGGAGAACAGGAAATACAATCGCAAAGGTCAAAAGAGTAATTCTATCCAAAGCAATCCTAACATACAGACACACACACATACATACATATCTTTGGGTATACATACATCTCCATAAAACAATCCTGATAAATCAGCTACCAACCCCGATTTGAGTTTTCAACACCTATTTGGGAGACATAATACAAGGACTTTTTAAAGCATGCAACAAAATGAGAGAAAAAAAACAAAAAACAGATGAAAATTTAAAACACAGTTTTTCCTCTTTAAGAGTGAAGATCTAAAGATCTTAAAGATAGAATTCTGCAATCTTTTTTTCTTTAAAAACTAAACAAACCTGATGCGACATGAATAAACATTTTCTCGATTAATACTGAAAAACAATCGTATGAGTTGAAACTAGCATTTGGTGTGAAAGCAGCAAAGTTTGTGGACTGAATGACACTCAAAAAACAAACCAGCCTATTGTCAAACATACCAAACTATGGTCCGACGTGTTCATACACAGCATGGCTCGAGCGGCCAGGAGTCGTCTGAATATCTTCGTCTACTGTCCCGCAATCCACACTGAAATCTGACTAAATTGTGCTGAAATCTGAGGTACTTTGTGTGCATTCAAAGTTGGACATGTTAAAAACTCCTCTGATGAGGTCATTCCCTCTTCCCTTCACCACGCTGCAGTAACAGAGTCCAAGAGAAATCTGCAAGTTGGTCAATTGTACTGAGGTACAGATTATTCAAAGAAGGGGCCCAGCCCTCTTAAGTGCATCCCATCGGAGGATGGGGATTCATCCCTGGGTGCTCGGATTTAACATCAGAGTCGATTACATACCCATCTGTGTCACTCGTCATGTACAGCAGCACGGACCGGATGCCAACCCCATTTTGGCACATACCCTAACTGGATAGTTTTGGCACGCTTACGTCAGCTACTTGGATTCTTGGTGACACAAAGGCAGACGTCATCCAGGCAATTTACAGTAGATTCAACAAACAATTGATGAAGGGTTGCAAAAACTGAACAGTGACCACAATACAAATTGTTCTTCAACTCATCACAGTACCATGATCTTTGGTCCGGGAGCCACGGGACATGAAGTGACACATGAAGAGTTACTTGCAGAGGTTTAAATACCGTATGAGGTATGCTTAAATAAAACGAGTACAAATGAGGTATCAAGGATATATAAGAAGTTGAGGTATTTGAGTGTGCAGCAGATAAAAGTTCATACTTGAGGTATATTAAAGAGTTGAGGTATATACAAGATAGGAGGTAAATTGACCATGAGGTCATAGATCTCTGAGATATGAGGAAGTGAATCCCGATCGTGTGCAGAAGGCGTCACCTCAGAGGTGAGCGCCGGTGAGTATTTTCACAAGATTCAATGCCAGACTTAAAGGAAGTGGCCTCCAGAACCTTAATTGTCTAGTGCTTTCAGTGAAACACAGATTGGATCAAAGAGCAAAAGGGGATTCAAAATCCCACCGTATTTTCTGCATTTAGAACCATTATCTACCGCTCTCTATGGTCATTCATTTGGGATAGCTGTGAGGCTAGGCTTGGATGCTACTTAAGAGAGGGCGTTTATGGGCCACCTGAGGTAAAACAGTGACTTTATGGCATGAGGTGAAAGCTAAATTCAGCGAAAGGGCAGAAACAGTTTCTTTGGTGTTCTCTACACATCAGCATCTCATTGATAAGTTCTAATGCACAATGAGCTGTGACTCAAAGCCTGTTAGAGACAGGAATCTGACAGAACTCCATGAGTTTAATGCACGTTAGACTTTTACAAGAATAATGACTTTTTCGAAAAAAATGCTTGAAAGGGGATTTTTTTTTTTTTTTTTTTCAAAAAACAAAAAAAGAATGAGAAGTATAATTATTTGCCGACGTTGGCTATTGTGCAGATAATCTAACTTTGGTTGACTTTAGTATGTGGTCTTTTGACCTTCATCTTTAGAGGAATCAGTCCACACTTACTCAATCTGAAGGCATCTGCAACACTCTACTCATTAATAAATAGGGTGGGGCCCCTTGAAGTGATGCCCTCTCATTGGACTGGACTAAACCCAGGGGCCCCAGGTGCCAAAGGGAGTGGCTTTCAACCACATTCCAAACCCCAAAAAACAGGATTGCAATGTTAGGCCTTGATATCATCAACGTCCTCTGGACGGCCAAATTGGATCTCAACCTACGAGGCTTTTGTCACACAGCATTCCTCGTCAAAAAAGGTGTCATTCAAGTACATGATTACATTTCTAGATATAAGATTACTAAAAGGTCCTGATCTTGAAGGATTCAACTCCAAAACCATTCTTTGGGTCCTCCGATTTGGAGAAGAGGCTACTCTCCTTGCATAAGATCTTTTTATTTATCTGGTTTTAGAAGTCATGATTGGGGATTTTGTGATAACTTTTTAAAAGGATAATCTCGAAAGAAATTTCAGGAATTATTAAAATAGTTATTTCCTGAACTTTTTTTAATAGTCATAAAAGTCAGAGAAGCAATCGGGAGAGCATGGAAAGGACTGCTAATTAGAAAGAAGCCATACATAAACCTGAGCTAATTCTGATTCAATAAGTTTGGCATTGCTTCAGAGACTTCTTGGGCTACCAGGACACTATAAACTACAGAACTATTTAGACAGAGGTGGATGCATACACGATAGGGGGAAAAAACAAACGAACTAGCCTAAAAACACAAAGGACTCTACTGTACCAAAGCATCCTCTCTGAGCGAAGCCTTCTAATGAGGAGAAATTATGCAGCCTCCACAGCGGTCTGAGTATTGTCTCAGCAACAACATTCCGGAGTTCACTTTAACTCAGATTTCAAAATGCACAGCAAAGAATTCCTTTAATCCTGTGCAAACATCAACTGAAGAGTCTATTCTTTTTTGTCTCTCTTAAATAACAAAGCACAGAGGTAGACTTTTCTTCTTTGTAAAACTTCGCAGACTACAACCTCTGCTCGCTGACTATGAGTACATTCATAAAGAGCTAAATGAGGTAGGTATGTATGGAGCAGAGGGTACAAGATTTTAAGAAGTGAGAAATTCCCTGAGATGTATAAAGAAGAGGAGAGCTAGCAGGGAGAGTGTGGAGCAGCTGAGGCAAAGGACAGGAAATATGGCTCTATTCTATCGATCAACAGTTTGTTGTGGTCCCCTTTGTTGTTCATGCCACAGATGTCTGGTTTATAGAGATGCATTCAAAATGAGAATCAAAATATTGTTTTCATTTTCCTTCGTACTTTGTGCTCCCTACCATCTCTGAGCTCTCCTCCTTCTTTCTGTTTAATTCATTCTCTCTCCTCCATTTCCTTCATCAAAAAAAAAAAAGAAAAAAAAAAAACTGCAAAAAGGCCAAACGGAGGGAGAGAATGCAAAAATAGATTTTTTTTTTAGAATTTGAGAACACGATTATTTCCAAAGTCAACGACCACAATGACTCCGTCTGGCGTAACGGCCACACCTGAGGGTCGATCCATCTGTCCGAAGCCGTTCCCCTGGGTGCCAAATTTGCATAAAAAGTTCCCATTGGGTTCAAACACTTGCACTCGATGGTTTCGGGAGTCAGCCACAATGATTCGATTCTCTTGGTCCACGGCGACGCCCTGAGGCCTCAGGAACTGCCCGTTGTCGGTCCCCTCAGAGCCTAAAAAACGAGCGGACTGACAGTCAGGTCGTATGACCAGAAGCCGGTGGTTGTTGAAGTCGGTCACCACCAGGTGGTCTTCGTGGTTAAAGGCTACTCCTCTGGGGGAATCAAAGTGTTTCCACAGGGCCCCTTCGAAGCCATACTTGTTAAGGAATGAGCCGTCGGGGGCAAAAAGCTGCACGCGGTGGTTCCTGGTGTCGGACACCAGGATCTTACCCTCAGAGTTGACAGCCACATCCCAGGGATAGTTGAACTGCCCATTCTTGGTACCCTTTTCACCAAACTTCAACAGAAACTGGCCCTCAAAAGTAAACACCTGTCAGACAGAGCACATGTGTCAGAGCTGTGTGTCAGTTAACAGTCAGAGGGTAGCCTGTGTTTGCAAAAGTATACACAACTTTCTAAGATAAACCTTTTCATTTCTTCTCCACCTTGGACCATATTTCTTGGATGGGTCCTGTTCTGCATGCATAGGATACTGACAAGAGCTGCGCTAATAAGAAGGGTTGGGGTCAATTTTAAATGTATGGTAATCTTGTGATTGATAATTAATTACAATTATGGCGTAGTTATAATTGTAATTGGAAAATTGTGTTGCTCTTATAAGTGTAATTGAATCCAGTAAAAAGTGACCATAAAAAGCTGTAAATGGACTGATATGTAGACGTGGGGCAGTGAGGAGGAGACTTCATGTAGTAAAGGAAACTTATCAGTTTAAACACGGACACTTCCGTGAAACCTAACTTGAGTACAGCAGCCCGCCTACCTGCCCGTTCTGATTGGCCGACTTGTCTCAAGGGCACCCTCATCAGCCAATAGAGCGCGGCCTAAGTTAGGCTGCGGCATTTGTGTGGATTTTTCTTAGAAAATTGCTAAATTATTGTAATGCGGCCAACAAAACAGCTGTTAACAGAACGCTAACATAAAAGGACGGTTACGTTTTTTGGTATTATTAATTTCAGACTCAGTAAATGTGATTAATTGTAATTGAACTTTGGTAACTGAGAACGTAATTGTAATTGAATTTCACTGAAAAATTATAATGGTAATTGTAATTGGAAACGATGCTGGTCATCATAACTGAAGATAGATGATTGAAGACGCAATTGTAATTGACCCCAACCCAGTGGAAGGTTCTCCTACCTGTACACGGTGATTGTCCTTGTCCGCAACAACTATTCGCCTCTGACTGTCACAGGCAACCCCAGCTGGACGATCAAACTGACCGGGCCGAGAACCCAGTGAGCCAAACTTGTGATGGAAGGCACCACAAGGCTTGAATATCTAGAGAGAGGGAAGGCAGAGAAAGAGAGAGATATGACTTTAAGTCCTCAGCACATCTCACTTTAACCTGCAAACATGCAAAGGTCATTGTTAGTTGTTGTTGTTCTCTTCTACTGAATGATTCCTAACAGACTTTCACAGTCCACTCTAAACATCAGTAAATGTTTTCAACATAAACACAGAACAGTAATACACAATCCCCCACAATCAGAAGTACAAGCATAGGAAGAAATCCTTCATAAATGCCACACTACTTTCAGCATATTGGAAAAGTCTATCAGAGAAGAAAATGGTCTTCATCGACTCATTATGGTAATGCTAATGACATTGTTGATATTGTTGTTGAATTGTTACTTGTGGTTACAATGTGTTATAAAAAAACAAAAAGAAAAACACGTCTAGTACTCGATGGCAGCACCTGCAGCCAATCAAACTTGGAATACTTGCTGCACTAACTAAGGGTTTTTCCTCTAGTCTAAAGTCTTGCTTGTGATGTATGTCGCTTTGGACAAAAGTATGAAATAGAATTGTAAAACACTGGTAATGAATAAAGAATTAAAGGTTTTAAGAAATCTCTATCAACTTATATTTACTAGTACTCGTTACCTGACAATCATGCATGTTGTATTAATGCATGAATAGGAGCGCGGTGGAGTTAATCACAATTTGGGGCAGTGGTGGCCTCATGGTTAAGGAAGTGCGCTTGGTTTGAATTCCCGGTTGGCCATCACTGCCCCTTAACCCTCAATGCTGTGCATGTATTCCATGTATGTATATGTAACAGGTACATATACATACATGAAATACATATACCTGTACATATGACAATAAACGTGATCACCCATCTAAACTGATTCAAAACAGACATTTAAAATTCAACATTAGCATACTTTTCAAATTTTACTTCAGTAAAAACATTTTTTAATTTACAATAATTTTTTTCAATGTAAATTATTCAAAGAATAGTTTACTTCATACTACAGCTGTCCGTGTGTTTAAGTGTCCTATGGGCTGAACCATGAGTTGTCACCATCAGTGAGTGAAAGCGTTAGTGTCTCTGATATTGTCGAGCGCTGTGGGACAACTTTGGTGGTCCATTCACCAAACTTAAAAACAGTCCTCACAGATGGCTAAAATATGTTCATTTAAAACCTCTAATTTGAAGCTTTTCCCTGACAATCAATCTCTTTCCGATCAGACCAATCAAGCCTACCTGTATACGGTTGTTGCTGCGATCAGCCACCACCACGTATCCCTCCCTGTCGACGCCGATGCCCCACGGTCGACACAGCTGACCATCTTCTTCCCCCTCACACCCAAAGGATGACACCTGGGAGCCCAGGGACAAGTAGCTGCGTCCAGGCTTCACCATTACCTTGAAGGGACTGCCCTGGATGTGCTGGTTACACACCAGCACAGACAGCAGGTTTTCCCCCTCACATTTGGGCAGATAACTGACGGTGTATGAACCATTCTGATGGTCCACGACCTCTGCGGCGGATAAGTTGCCATCGGTGATGGACATGACGATTGCAGAGACCGTGTCCCCGCCGGAAAGACGCGGCTCGCCGTCGTGGTCGTAGCCAATGACTGTGAAGGAGGCAGGCTTGCCGCGGAGAGCGCTTTTTATTCCTTCGCCGTGGGCTTTGGTGACTGGGGCAAAGGCTCCACTGCTGATCAGTCCCATGGACTGAACGGCTATGTACAGTGCCTGTGAAAGCAAATATAATACACAAATTACTCACGCTTCCTTTACTGTCATCTTCATCAACACCCTTGAGAAAACCATGCAATCTAAAACAGCTAATATGACTAAACCCCAATTTCCACAGCATCCGTAACTGCTCCGAAACAGCAATGCAGGTAATAGGTTTTCATTAAAGTCAATGTGCCAATTTCCATCGCATTCGAATCTGCTCCAGCACAGCTCCGTAACTAGTGCATGCTGGAGTTCTCTGCAGCAGATACACAGCCCTTCGATTTTTGCCGGAAGCCAGAGCTTTGCTGCAGAAATTTACCAAAAATAAGCCCATGCAGGACAGGAAGTAGTGCATGGACACAGAATAAAATATCCAGATTATTTTTAAAATAAAATACTCCGCGTTGAAGGCAGATCGTAATTCCATCCATTGACCAAAGTTACCCTGGCAGAGGAAAACCCCGACCTTCCGGGGCCTCCAGCGGACCCATTTCGGACTTTATCTAAAAACTGAGCACATATTTAGACTCACAGGAATAAAACCTCTCCGCCGATTCCACATTTTCGACAAAATTATTTTATTTTAAGGCCAAAAATTGCGCGTTTCGTCTTTAGTGGGGGCATTTCGGACTCTACCTAAAAACCAAGCACATTTTCATTGATACCACGTTTGGCCCGAAGCGAGCACTTTTATAATCGCATTTCACATATAAATATTGCGTTTATCCATGGTTGAATCACATATATATTTAGTGCTATTACATGTAAATTAGTGGGATCTTGTGAGTCCTTGATGCAACAGATACACAGCAAAAACCGTAGGCGGTGGGGATTGTCGGACAGCAGATTGCGCTGCAGTTACACAGCGGAGCCGTTTGGGAGCAGTTACAGATGCAGTGGAAATCCAGGGTTAGCCCTCTGGGTGTGAAATTCAGCTACACAATGCCAGTGCTCACCTGATCTGGAGGAGTGAACATGAAGCGGTCATCCTCTTGTGGCTGCAGCAGTCCTCTGAGGGCTTTGAGCTCATTGATCTGGGTGAGCATTCGCTCCCGAGCCAACAGCACATCTAACTGGTGGCCTTCGTCCAGCACCTGGCTGACACCAGCGATAGTGCTGTCCATCTTGGTCAGATTCTGGTGCAATTTCTCTATCTGAAGGTACAAAGACTTTGCTTTGACCTGACGGATCTTCTCAACCTGGGAGAGGAGAGGAAATACGAAGAGGGAGGGTCAAAATTCAAGTCCTTAACACAGTTTCTTCATTGTACTCCTACTCTCAGACTTAAATATAAAAACACTTTATTACATTTCTTAAAGCTAAGAAGCTCGTGAGGAGAACCTTCTGGAGGATTTTGGTTCAGAGATGCGAGAATCCACTGCACCACTTTAGAAATAGCACGCAATGACTGACATAGGTATGATTAGCACTTAATATCATCTCGGAGCAGTTTTTGGAATGTTTACACCATTTCTTGTTTTCTCTCGAGGTATAGTGATTTCTCCTCTCTACAGTTTGTTTTTTTTTTAGATCCATTGCACAGGTAACAGTCAGTCATCCATTTACCAGTTTAGAATTAGGAATCAATACATGGCTAAGACTACGTTAAAATTACGGGAAAAACGAGCATCATTTGGCACTTTTTTTTTTATTCTTTATGAAAGGTTCAAGGACATTTTACACATCAACAGTCATGTTTACATATATTAAAAAACTGTAATAAAAAGGAAAAATGTCTCTGACATGACTTACTGAAAACATTTTTCTCTCCCTTTCCCTTGTTTTGAGTCTTTTACTTTAATAACCATTTACAATTCAATTGAGGAGTGTGCACACATATAGCATACAAATAGATACTGAGACATTTCAACAAGAAACACATTTATATTTAAGATGGCTTACTTCCATTTTGACCAAAGCTGGGTAAACCTTTCTGTTTGTAATCTGAGGGAGGATGTGATTTTTTCCATGATATAAATGTCATTGACTATGTTTTCCCACTCTTCAACAGGAGGAGTCAGGATGCAGCCAGTGTCTGGTTATAGTCTTTTTACCTGCTGTTATAGGAATGTTAAACAAGGACTTGTTGAAGTGCCCTGAATAGAAGTCCACCTTTCCAAAGAGAAACGTTTGAAAATTGAAAGGTATTTTCAGATTAAATATGCTCTCCATCTTTTTGTGAAGAAGTGACCAAAAAATCTTAATTGGCAGGCATTCCTAAAAAATGTGATGATGATTGGCGTCCTGACTCCCACACTGTCTCCAACATTTGGAGTCTGATCCTGAGAATGATTTCTGTTTTGGAGTGATAAAATATCTAACTGAGCATTTCCAAACAAATTCTCTCCATGTGAGTGAGTTGGTACATTTTCATAGAGATCTACAACACTTCTCCCATTCTTCCTTTGAGATAATAACATTGCCTTCTTTTTCCCCATTTCATGTATTTTGTCGAATTAGATGTTTTAGCTACAAAGCCTTTATACAACCTAGATATGCTTCCCCGTTTTAAGTCTGATTTGTATGCTGCTATAAATTATTTCAATATGGGTTCTTCTGAATCTAGGGGATAGTTTTTAAGTGTCTTGTCATTGTAGTGGCGTAATTGTAAATATCTAAATTTATCTTGTTGTTCAAGAGAATATCTTGAATCATTAAGTGATTCTTATCAGTAACTGAATACAGAGTTGTAATTCCTTGAGCTATCCATTTTTGGAATCTGGAGTCTGACTGATTAGGCGCACCAGTGTATTAGTTTGAAATTTTCCTGTAAATTGTATTCCTCCCTGATGGCCCTCCAGACTTTCAACAGACATTTTATCCAGGGGTTTTGTATATCATCTATAACTCTTGCTAAATCTTGATTTGCTGGTAGTGCCTGGATTGGTTTTTCCTTTGTCAATGAGAGTTCTATTTCCTTCCATCTCGAGTTGTAGTCTTTATTGCAGAGATTTAGGAGTGGTCTTATCTGGGCTGAGTAAAAATAATCTCTTAAATTTCGTAAGGCCACGCCCCCTCATTTGGCACTTTTATCACCATTTATCAGCATGACTTTTTCATAGAATAAGATGGTGTTAAAACATATGATGTACATACTGGTGTCATGTGCTGTTTAAAGAGTCTTAGATGCTGGATAACTGAAATGCAGCTTTGAGTACAGAATTGTGTTCCTCTTAGCTCAGCTCTTACAACTGTTTCTAGATATCTCGATAAATGCAGAAGCACATTTTATATATTATATATTGTTTGTTTCAACCAAATTATAAACGAAAAATAAATATTTTACTTTAAATATTTAATTGTTGATAGTTTTTTGTCTAGCTTTTTTTTTTTTTTAGACTCAATGTGTCCATGCAACTCTACCCTCTAGGTGGCAGCATTACTTAGTCTACGACAGGGCTGTAAGGGAAATGAATAATAGGTAATACTATCATGGTCTGCAGATCAACACTAGTCACAGGCAAAAATTGTTCAAAAGAATGTGAGGCCTCTGTAGGAAGGAAAGAAAACATATACCGTTGCAGAAAATGATAAAGGAAAAAAAAAAAAAAAAAAAATTCCAACCTTTATGGTTTAATTGGGTTTTTGTGTGTGTATTGTGCAAAAAGCCACTAGAATAAACATTTTTTAAATAACGACTTCACACAATGAGTAAATAATTTGATACTTACACAGGACTAGAACACCGAGAAAACGTTGTGATTAACCCATTCAACTACAACAGAACTGTGTTACTGTGAGAAGCCGGATGAAGTTACAGTGCAGCCGGTGGGTGGGACTTTAAAGAGAGACAGAAAACCTGAGAAGCCCGAGCTTTTACTTATCACTTAACAAAAAAAAGTGACACAATAGCCTCTGTGCCTAAAAAGACTTGATAGTAAAAAAAGGGACTCGAAAAGAAACAAAGAGTCCAAACGTGAGAGGGGTCTTTTGTCAGAACTTGGCCAAAGTGAAACTGCAATTTGCATTTGTGAGACTAGGGTTACACTTCATAGTCACAGAGGACAAAGACAGCAGTTTGGCTTTGTGGTGGACTAACACTTAGAAATTCTCGGATGCTGGAGCGGTTCTCAGAGAGAGAAAGAGGATTTTTCACTATATAGTCACAGAACATCCTATTGGAACACATTGAGTGTCGCGTCAGAGATATCAGCAAGAATCTGATCCAACGCTGAGTCACAGTGAGACCCCTGTGTGGATTCAGAGGCTGTTCTTCTGTCACCAGGTGTCAACTGCTCTGGCTTTCAACGCGGGAAAGGTTGCCTGAGTCATTCACATTATCCGGCCTGACTCAGGAAGAGTCCGTTTCAGATTTCAGGCCTAATAAAGTGACACTGATGACAACAGAGAGTGTGTACCGGCACTAGTATGCACTCAACCTTCTCTGCAAGGGTTGGTCATCAAATGGGATTTAATATGCATTCAATTCGATGAAGCCAACATTAGGGTTATAAGAATAGCTAGTGATACTATACACTACGGGCTGGGATACACTGTGTGATTTTTTGGTAGCTGGCAGTCCTCCAGCACAGCTGCACTCACATCTGAAATGCAAACTGTAGTAAGCTAAACATTTTAAGGGCGCACATCAGCCCATGTTGCGTTTTTTTGTTAGCTTAATGGCTAACAGGCTATACAAAGCATTTGTCTTTGCACGGCTATATGGTTTATTCACAGTTTCAGACGTTAATTGAGTAAGACGATGCAAAGGAAAGAGCTTGGGACTTATTTGTTGTTAAAACCACTTTGTTCACAAACAGAGGTTTGATTGGTTAAAGCTGTGGTTCTCACACTTTTTTATGGCTCCCCTTTTTCTTATTTCCGAATCCAAGTACAGTACTCCCTTTGTCCAACTACAACTACAACATTTTGTTCGGAATACTATGAAAAAACTATTTATTTCCATAGTTTTTATAATTTCCAGTCATCTCCTGCCTAGTGTGGGACCAAGACTGACCCTTGTATTTTCAGTTCATGGCCTAATCAATATAATTTTCATCATCATAATTATAATATATATAATACTGGGTTAGAGCATAGTAATACTGCCTGAGACAATGAAGTATTGGGCTCAGATATGGAAACAGAAAGTCACAATGCCTGATCCCACTGTGGAAACAAGTCTATTAAGATGCTTTTTATTCCAAATAGATGGAACCAAATTGTTTGCATCCACCCAAAATGACATCTTAGCTACAGCACAGAAATAGCTCAGTGAGGGGAAAAAACCTGATTTCAAACGGCCAAATTTCATGGTGCGCTGTTAATTACAACATTTCCACAAAAGTAAACAAAGTGTATGTTGTTCATGGGATGCCATTATGGAAGTAAACCTGTGCCATCAGAGTTTGAATTTGCATTTTTAAAGCTGAATTTATTTAGCATCAAAATCAGACTTTGAAAATCAAAACCATCCAATTTATAGCTTGCTTTTTTACTCTTGACACTTATTTTTTAGAAATTTAAAAAAAATTTAAATGGACTTGATTTTATATAGCGCTTTATCCCCACACTGAAGCAGTCTCAAGGCGCTTTACATATCAGCTCATTCACCCAATCACTCTCACATTCATACACCAGTGGGACAGGACTGCCATGCAAGGCGCTAGTCGACCACTGGGAGCAACTTAGGGTTCAGTGTCTTGCCCAAGGACACTTCGACACATAGTCAGGTACTGGGATCGAACCCCCAACCTCTCGATCAGAAGACGACCCACTACCACCTGAGCCACGGTCGCCCACAAAATTTAATATACTTTTTTTTTTACATCACATAATTCAGTGTCAAAAAATTTGACTGCAGTCCAAGACAAGATCCAGGCAACCAAGGAAAAGCAATAGATTCCCTCCTCAATTAAATCTCCAACATTTATTGCTAATTCTTACAAATGGCAAATGAAGTAAACAATCTTACCGAAGCTCCATCGCTCCTATTTGCCGACATTGTTACTTTCTCTAATGGCGTCAGTGTCACATGACCAATGGGGAGTAACTTGATTGGCTGGATGTTGGATAATTGAGGGGGGGGATCTATTGCTTTTCCTTGGTTGCCCGGATGTTGTTTTGGACTTGCAGGTAAAATTTTTGACACCGAATAATTTCATGTTGAATTTTTTAATAATGAATTAAAATAAATAAATAAATAAATAAGTGAATAAAAAGCATGCTAGAAATTTGATTGTTTTGACATTCAAAATCTGATTGTGATGCTAAATTCAAAGTGATGGCACAGATTTACTTGCATACGCCACCAAGAGGAAAATAACAATACAGGCATCACTGCTAATATTATCATCAATACCATCATAATCCCTTGATTTAGTTTAACCTGTAAGTTTATAGGGATGTGAATCTTTGGGGGGTCTCACGATTCAATTCAGAATCGATTCTCGTTTTAACCAATTCTCGATCCAAAAATTGATAGAATGGATAGTGTGTTTAAGCAAATTACAGAGTCAAAACAATGCAGTTTAAGATCATTTTAAATAAATTGATTCCAATGATGTAATCACATAAAGGCAAACTCCTAAACACACACTCCTTGTACTGTCTATGTAATACATTGTAAGTTGTGGTCGCTGTTGTTTCCTGTTGGGATTGTGTTATAGACTAAAGGTCTGGGTGAGTTTGTTGCCGTAGTAGTCGGAATTCACCATCTTGAAAGCCCATGGGCTACTGGTTTCTACTAGGTTCTTGTATTTTTGGCTTGAAAAACCATATACTTGTGAGTATGTTTGTGTACTGTTTGATAACACTCCTATATAATGTTAGCATGAGCACATACATGGGTTTTCCCATAGATGTTAGCATGAAGCTAACGGACTTTTTGTATAGTGGTATTTTCTATTTATGAGAACACTAATGTATATTTGTATGTTCAGTTTACAGTGTTTCCTGAGTAAAGACTCGAAGCGGATCTTCTTGGAAAATAAAAAATAAAAAGAATGATATTTTTTTTTTTAAATACATTTTTGAAGTTTATGAATTGATTCAGAATTGTGGATGATTAGAATCGCGATTCTTATGTGAATCGATTTTTTTAGTTTACGTTAGAATCAGACACTGTCGTGCTCACCTTCCACAGAAGTTCACATTCTCTTTCCTCCAGAGCTTTCTTATGTCGTAGGACGACGGCCTTCACTTCCGTCTGCACCACCTTAGCCTTAATCTCCACTTGCTCTGCCATGGCCTGGACCTTCTCCATGCTCAACTGGACACACACACACACATACACACATACAGCATTAGTGATGTGAGGCGAACCCTTTACTCATCACCAGTGAAATGAGACAAACTTGGGTGCATCTGAGTCTAAGAATGATCAAACATTTAAAAAAAAAACACTGGAATCCACTGCAGTTTTTAGTCGATATGTTCCTTTGTCACATCTAGACTCATTTAGAGAGGAAAGGGAAGCCAAAATAGGAAGCCATTGCTCACATCCTAAAATGATATCATTTCCTGTTTGACAGAGTCATTTCTTTTATTACAAAGTGTCCCCTGAATTTTACAACCCGGTGACAGGAAGAGGTTGGAATTGTAATGCAGAGATGCTTTACCACATGTCATTTAAACACCCCCACCCCCACTGAATGAACAAATAGATATTTTCTTAAATAAGGGAAGCTTCTTTAACAATATGCAACTGTGTATGTTTCAACCCAATGTATTTATTCAATTAGATTTATGTTTTGTAAGGAAACCATCCTAGTGCAGAGATTACAAAATAAAAGTTTATCCTGTTATTTTATGTCTACATTTATGAAAACCACTTTTAAAGTCCTTACACTGGCTCCCAGTCAGCCTCAGAATAGATTTAATTTAATTTAAAATTCTGCTGCCGGTGTATAAATCGGCATCCAATGTGAACATTTTTAAATCCGAGTTAAAGTCATGCTTTTTCTCTACTGCATATGACAGAGAAAGATTTTTAATCATATTATTGTTGATTTCATGTTTTTACTGCTGATTTTAATGTTATTATTGATTTTTAAACTATTAAATGTTTTCTGTTGCACGTTTTAATCATGTAAAGCACATTGAAGTGCCTTGGCCATGATATGCACTACAAAATTAAATGTGCATTGCCTACATGTAAACTTGCATAAATTAGATTTATTCAGACAATTATCTCCAGCTCAGCTCTGGATACAACAGATCTGAGTTTCACTATATTCCATAGATGTTAAAAGGATCAACGCAGGGGTTTTAATCTTGATATTTTTAACTCAATAAAGTATTACCACAAAGACAAATCTGGGTTAAATTTGCTGATTTTGATACAAAATGCAACACGGGCACATTTATTTACAAACAGCTGCACAATATGTGGCTTTTTCTCCTCTCAGGGACAGCACGTGTGAGTGAGTTCTGTTGTGTGGCTTGTTTAGGGAAAGGTCTGGGTTAGACGTAGAAATCCATCTAACTGGGCTTTTTATGCTGTTCTGAGATGAAACAAAAGCAGCGACTCCTAAAATGACTATTTTAATACAAAATAAATTATAAAATATATGTCAGAAATATGGAAAAATTGTAAAGAAGGAAACTGTTTGACTGCACTCTAAGAATAGTATTAAATACTTGTATTTGCATTAAATACTTGTATGATGTTATTTGTACTGTGTGATTGTATGAATAAAAAAAAAAAAAAGATATATCTTGATAAAGGCAATATTGTAATTTTCTATAAACGCTAAAATAGAAAACTCAATACATATCTTGAATCTTGATATATTGCCCAGCTCTAATTGGTAACACAAAAACCAAATGAAGACCTCAGTCTTCACAAGCTGCTGCTGCTGAGACTAAAGCACATTTTTGTCCTGTCCTACCTACCACGGCTTCCCCCCCCACCCCCACTCTGGGTTTTATCAGGCTGTTCCTCAGGCTGGGTCAGAGGCTGTACTGGACCTCACAGGAACGAAGGGGAGGTGGGATAACGCTCCCTTTGTGATACTGGCTGCAGGG
Source organism: Gouania willdenowi (assembly GCF_900634775.1). Lineage (NCBI taxonomy): Eukaryota > Metazoa > Chordata > Actinopteri > Blenniiformes > Gobiesocidae > Gouania > Gouania willdenowi. The sequence goes on from NC_041054.1 coordinate 19,687,024, forward strand.
AGCAAAGGTCAGCTAAACTTCTACAGGTCATGATCTGCAACCCCTGTCTTGAGTCACATCATGCCCGCCCGCCACCCCCGCCCACCCCGCATCCCCGTAGAACAAAGCTCGGCAGCAGGGCCGTTCTCTCTCTGCCTGAAGGGTCATTTAAATCAGGCCCCCAGAGAGAGAACAGCAGGAAGGAAGTCCTGGAGCCATCGGGGGAGGCTGATTCAAAATTCTAATTTCTGTAGTGTTTCTAACAACTGTTCTTTCTTTTTCTTCATCATTGTTTAATAACACTTTACTGATTTTTCTTGCTCAGTGCTTTCTGTCACCTGTTCTTTCCTCCGTGTCTCTGTGTCTTCATCATCCTTTGGACACACTACAGCAGCAGCAGCAGCAGTTGGAGCACAAAGAGAGTCACACAAACCAATCAGATGATCGAAAAAAGAGCTCTGGCCAACCAGGAGGTCACAAGCCCAGGGTCAGAGGTCAGGGGAGATAATGGCAGTAGAGTGGGTGGAAATTTCCTACCTCAAGGGACGAGACCATAGGCCATGTGTGATGTGTGTGTTTACATAGTGTGTGGTGTCAGGATCCCTCCCACGGCTACGTGCAGCAGGCAGTGGCTGATGGCGGTTGGTGTGTGTGCGCACGTCTGGTGTGTCAGCCACATTTTTTCTACTGTTTATTCTCAATGTGCGCGATCGCTGCTTTAGATGGAGTGTGTCGTGTGTTATCTTCTAAGCATTTCAAAAAAACCAAAAGTGACAAGTGAAGGTCCATCTGTGGCCTATAGACAAAGGTCAAACAGAGAATAATTAATAGGTGAGGCACATGCTCTGCTGACGAGATGTACGTGCCAGGAAGTCATGTGACCTCAGTGGAAGAGCTCGTGTTTCATGTTTTGGGTGTTTACCAAGGTCACAACACTGGCCCACCTTCAAGAACAAACAGGGAAACACTGGAGGGTCAGGGTTAGCTTCCGTAATGTTATCAGCAAATACCAGCGTCTAATCAATGAAAAGTTCAGCAAATGTCCTCAAATTTGTAGAAGTCATTATTTTGAAGATAGCAAAAAAAAAAAATGTCCTTGGCCCATATATGGCAACTTTTATTCAAACGAGCTGGATTACAACAAGTCGATTAGGGAACTCTCGTTTTTTCTGAGAATACATGCAAGATTATTTACAAGCTCCGTCTGACTCCGCCTCCAAAGGTGGCGTTTTGTCATTTACAAACACCACTGACCCAAAGTGTAAATTAACAGATAAAAATATTTTTCCTCGGGCGTATAAAAGTGCATCTCGTGTTGTTCACACCTAACATAGCATGAGCACGATATGCATGAAAGCTCAATTGTCAGATTGCGTGAGTGTTCATTGAGCTGCAGATGGAGTGATTGCAACCGAGCTAGGCTGTTTACATAGGTTTTCAAACGTAAAACCACTTTCTTTTAAAGAAAAAGTCAGCTTTTTTCTTCTTTAGCTGATTCATTTAAACACTGCACATTATAACCTTAAAGCAGCTAGGAACAATCATTTTTATCAGATAAACACATAGGCCTCATATCAATAAATCAAAGACCATTTACTTGAAAAAAGATGCAAAGAGTTAAAAGTTTATTTTTTATCTCGACTGTAAATACAATGTCGGAACATTTTGCGAACTGCATTGTGGGACGTGAGGCCCGTAGACGGATGTATAGAAGTGTTTTTACTTTATTCTTACCATGACTTCTTGTGTTTCTTCACCAGACAAGGAGTATTATCCAGTATTCCAAGTGATATAAACTGCACTCCGCGACACATTCAGATCTTTTGGTGTTAGCCCCCCCCCCAAAAAATAAAAACATCCGCCATTTTTTTCTTGCAATTTTCAGTCTTGGAAACACCAGAAATTTATTGGGAAGTGACTTCGGCAGACTTTTTTGGGGAAACAAGAAATCTTTTTTTTTTTTGAACAATTGATCTAGTCTATGATCTGGTCTATGAGGCCTACGCTGTCTTTATCTGATGAAACATGTAGTCTCCAGCAGCTTTAACCTGACCAACAATTACCATTGTTGCTTGAATTTTTTTTATTCAAAGAACAACAAAAATCAGGAGGTCTAATGTGTAGCAAATTCAGCAAACAGACGGACGTCAAGTCGCAATTTCAGAAGATGCTTTCAGTCTACTGCTGCAGCATAGAATCTTTTCTATCCTTTTGAAGCTTAATTATTTGTATTAGGCACATTTAATAGCCAATACCAACAACTAATGCAGTAATTTCTAAAACAGAATTGGGTAAATTTTGAAATAGAAAATCGGAGGCTTTACAGAAATTAAAGAATACCCGTTTATTGTTATTTCACAACTGAATCCATGAATAACCTGCTTACCACAATATGTAGTTATCACTTTTTCAACGTATTGTTCTGAAATATGTTTTGATCTGAAAACTGAAGCATTGTTGAGTGAAATATTAAAGCTGCTCTAATCTTTTAAAGTGTGACCTGTCAAAGTAAAAGAAAGAACCAAATACTGCTTTTTGAAGCTGCCGCTTATTCCAATAATCATGTAAAAAATGTGGCAGTGGGTGTGCCTGTGTGGGTGTGAGACCCAGAGGTTGGGGTGAGTGAGTGAGAGGATGAATGAATGAATAGCTGATGCGCAGTATTCCAATCCTCTAAAAGCAGAAGGGAGGGGTTTCTTCCTCTGAAATCCTTTAAAGGCTTCATCCACCCTCCCCCAACCTCCTCTCCACACCATCTCCCCTTTAACCTTCAGCCCTGCCCCCTCCACGCCAGATCTCATCCTGTGTGACCCACCCACCCACTCGCCCCCTTTTATGGCCAGCTGGATACCTCTAACCTTGGGCTGCTCTCACACCAGGACAGTCCTGGACTCTGGCCGGACGGGCGGAGAACAGCTGATCATTTTATCACCTGGCTTTGGTTCAGTTTGAGTTCATTGCACACTTTTTGATCCTCTCCAAAATGACAATGAAAAAAAACCTGTAAGTTACAGAGGTGCATGTTTTTTAAGCACTATATAATTTCCATCAATAAAAAGCACCTCACTTGCTTCTCCTCAACGCGTCACAGACCGTTGTACCTGCAGGCAGTACTCAGGGAAAACTAATCTGCATCACCTGCCCTAAACATGCTAAAACTTGGTTATTCCTGATAGTTTCTTCAAACATCCACACACGCCTGCCTCTGTTCACTGCTTTTCTTCTGCATATGAGCTGTTTTTAATGTTTTATGGTGTTTACTTGTGCTGCAACTGTCAGTCAGCTCTCTTTCAGAGGCCTGAATTTGATCGGAAACACTCTAAAATCAGTCAAAACCATTTATTTAGAATTTACTTGCTTTATCCACTCTAGACTTTAAGTGTTCACGATGTCCCAAACAAAGCGGACTCACTGCGCCAAGGAATTCTAGTGTGGTTAAAACGCCCCAGGATTCACCAGAATGACCACACCCTTGAGCAGGGTACACACAAAGATTTTCTAAAACTAAAGATATTTTTTTCACCAGAACAGACCTCACATAAGAGGAGACACAAATCAGCACTGAACAGTTTTGATACTGTGCATCTGTGTGTGTGCACTCTAATAACCGCACGCACCCACACACACGCACACAGTCTCTGTCCCACCACCTATCTTCCAGAAATCTTGCATGATCAAAACAAGATCTAACAACGTGATCCAAAGCTGCATATAAATATAAGACAACTCAGGATTTTACAACTTCCTACTTGAAACAGTGACATGGAACTCCACCTGAAGCATGTTTAAGATATTTCTATGTGCTGCCGCTGAACTCAGGGGTCGATTTTCGGGTCGTCTTGAACACAGCATTAAGTGTTCCTCAGTCAGCTCACTTATCGATTAGCTACATTTAGTTAAACGTCACAATCACGGGGTCATGAGTAGGGACTCGTCATCTTTCCGCACACACACACACACACACACACACACACACACACACACACACACACACACACACACACACACACACACACACACACACACACACACACACACACACACACACACACACACACACACACACACACACACACACACACACACACGCACACGCACACGCACACGCGCGAGGAGTTTTGGTCATGAATATTAAACAAGTTCAATATCTACTATTCATGGTCTCGACCCATATCAGCCGATTATTGAGACACATTCACTCTTAACACACCTCAGACCACAGAATAATTTTATAGGATACAACATAAGATAAATCCAGACATAAACAGCCTGTATGGCTACATTTACAATGGGAGCCTTATTTCCCCTTTACTTCATAATAAAAGTAATCCAAGAAGGCTGCCCGGACTAGAGCCGAGAGACTATCTATTTCATAAGAGCCTTAAAAGTCATGGATATTGGCAAAACGCACCTATTCAATTTGGTTGCAACACACCATTAACCAAGAAACAAGACATGGATATAATGAAAAGAGTGGATGAACAGAAGCATAAACATGCAGACATTCACGGACATATTACACACACGGACATGGGCAAACAGAACAGGGTTCATTGGTTGACATGAAGCCCTGCACCAGACCCACACAGCTTCACTAATGACGTGTGGTTCATCATAAGGTTCTCTTTCCACTCAACGTCCTGTAGAGTGGAGATAAAGTAACTGTTGCTGGCTTTGATTGACCAAAGTACGGTCTTCTATCTCCTGCACAACGGACGAAAATGAAACACTATGCTGTTGCCAAGCTGCTGCTTCAAAACTACAACCAAAATAAAAGTGAAAATACCGTCATTTACGGACTATAAGCCACAACTTTTTTTTCCCCACGCTTTAAACCCTGCGGCTTAAACAATGACGTGGCCAATTTGTGGATTTTTTTCTAGTTTTACAAGCTTCATGCCACCAAAAAATTGAGCTCTGTCACATTAGACCAGGTGGACCAAGGAAACTGTTTACATTAAATCAAGCGCGCACTCACTGAATAATTCTGTATAGTCATTTTGTCGTGAACACACCCTGAACTCTGAGGCTAATGGACAATAATACGTAGGGAGAACTAACAGACGGAGACGGAGTTGAGATCAGATCAACCTGTATACAGTAAAAGTCAGCCAGTTTGTAAAATAAGGAAACAAACAGCATAAAGTTGCCAAATCACCACGTTTAGTTTGTTCAGAAGCGATCGCATCTGTATTCTGACTCGACGTGATCGCTATGCGGTAGTTCACAGTAAGAAGAATGAACAAAGCGCTGTATCAATCTGATTCCAGTAAAAAGTGACCATAAAAAGTTGTAAATGGACTGATGTATAGACGTGGGGCATTGAGGAGACTTCATGCGGAGAAGGAAACTTATCAGCTAAAACACGGAAATCCCTGTTAAACCTAACCTGAAGTACAGCAGACTACCTACCTGCCCATTCTGATTGGCTGAGTCGTCTGAAGGGCACCTTCATCAGCCAATAGAGTGCGGCCTATGTGACGATGCGGCATTTGTGTGGATTTTTCTTGGAAAATTGCTGAATTATTGGAATGCTGCCAATATAGTGCCGCGCTTTATAGTCCGTAAATTACAGTAGTTATTATGTGGTCCTCTATGTTGTAGCCAAAAAGAAAAGGTTTGTTGTGTTTTTTCCCCAATAGAGCTAATACGTCACGTTCGCCCCCTGTCCAATCAGAACCCTTCCCAACCCCAGAATTAAGTGGATTTGAATAAAGACGGAATTATTAATTTTGAATTAAAAAACATCATGCAACAGTGGCCAATGACTTTATGTGTGTATTCACCTTAAGGCTTCCCAGCAGAACTGACACTGACACAGAAATGCTAATGGAGGGCCACTAGCTGGTGGCCCTGGGCTGACGTATGGTTTAAGAGACGCAGCTGCATTCGTCCATTTTAGGTCAGTCTTTCTAGCAGGGGAGCGTGGGTGCAGTGCAGGCTTCATTCTTCTGAAGGACTCTTTTTATCATTGTTTTTTTTTTTTTTTACATAATCAGATTCCTTAAAAATAAAGATTAAGATGGATCATTCATTGTATCTGAACAATAGCTCAGAATATGTTAGGTTTTATATTTGTTGGGATTTGTTTGGGCTTTATGGTTATGATGATTGTTATAACATCTGAATCAAAAACATAAAATCTAAAACAACAACTATACAACTTCCTTTTTCTGCTGTGTGAATGTTTCCTTTAATGCTTCCTGTCTCACCTGCACAGCCTGTCGTCCCTGTTGTACATCTGCCATCAGCTGGATGGTGATGGCTCGACAGTCCTGCACTGCGTCCTGCAGGTATGCAAAGGTGTGACCCATGTGGCGGCCCACGCTGCACTCTCTGCAGATGGGCACCGAGCAGGTTTCACAGAAAAACAGGAACACCTGAAAACACAAAACAGGTTGGACATAGTTACATTTTTGGAGGGAAAACAAAATTAAATGTGCCAATCTGCAGTTATGGTAATCAAGAAACAAGAGTGATGATCACAAGAAAGAAAATAGTTTGGAACGGAGAGGAGGGGGTCATTAAAATATGCAACCAATGAACAAAAATCTCAGCTAATCTCATTCATTATACTGGTTTATTCATTACAGCGACCACTGACAGGTGACCTAATGAATAAGGTGGTTACTTAAATGACTTTATGGATTTTACCGGGTTTGAACAATGAGGTCAGACAGTACACAACAGTTTCAAACACATAAATAGTTATATTGTGTGTTCTATGTACATTTTAAGGTGTGCAGCATTTTATTGTTTAACATAATAACTGAAAAACACAAGTCTAGCAAAGCATTTATGATATGCTTTGAATCTTTAGTAGTTATACCACAAGCAAATGTATGTGTAAGGTAGGGATGGGCGGTATGTTCAAAAATGTGTATCACAGTATTTTTCTAAATTCTAACGTTTCACGCAATATGACATTATTCTTTTTTTATGCATAATCAGGTGTTTATAATCAGAATAGTTTATTCTGTCGAATATAGTTAAGGAAAAAAACAGCACAGGGAATTTGACTTGGTAGTCGATGTGCGAAACAAAAAACAAAAACACAAGCCAGCAGCAATAATAATAATAGTGATAAATATAAGGATATGGGATAAATAAAGGATAGAGAATAAAGAAAAATAAAGATAAGAGAGGAATTACTGCAGTAGATTGACTTAGGATGGTGTATTTCATGATGAGTGAATATTGTAGAATAATTCCACACTAGTAGTAATACAGGTTTGCAACAGCAGCCCAATGGCTCTTTCCTGCGCTAGCTTAGCTTTAGCATTAGCTTGATTTCTAGCTTTAAATACTGCATACTCAGTGGTGTGGTGGTTTGTTATGGTGAATAAGGTAACGTTTTTGTTTGCAGCTCCACCAGCACTTATTTCCGCATTATGGGAATTACAAATTGTGATCCTTTGCGCTCTTTTTTTTGTGCATTACTGCCAAACTGCCGACATACTAAGCTACCCGTGCCTCCGTGTCCATGAGTGTTGTTCTCCTGTAGCAGAGGCATGCGCATGCACTTATCCATTTACTCGTATGATTTACACCACAACTAACACCAGAGCGCTACTGTTTACCTTCCTATTTACAAGTGCAACATTGAAAAGGGTCCGGTCTAAAACGCGGCGCAGCGTCGCGTTCATAATGTTATGTAATCAAATACACCGGTATGGCGGTATATCAAAAATTCATATCATTACGAAAATATATACCGGTATTTGGTATGAACCGGTATACCGCCCAGCGCTAGACCTAAAACATCATATGTGCAAATAAAAGAACTAATTCAACTTCAGTTCTCTCAAACAACACATCGGTTATTCAATATTGGAAGTAGGAGTGTGCCATCTAAGGAACGATTCAGGATGCTACGATTTGATTAATCAACAATTATTACCAACGATATTAACAATTATCACCATTTTCGTTCCACGAGCAGTGGTCATGTTCCTATCATTTAGTTATTATGAAAAACAATCGATTTTTTAACATTAATGAATCGTTACCGAATAGTCGCGTGTCGAATCGCGATTAATCTAATAATCGATGTATTGGCACACTTATAATTGGAAGAAAAAAATGATTCCCTCTCTTGGGCCCCGTTTACACAACAATGTTTTGCTTCGGTTTCCGTTTTTGTTTCCAAAAAGTTCCGCATTCACACAGCATCGTTTTCAAAACGATCTCTGTTTACATGAGACTGCAAGGAAACTATTTAGTGTACATGCCAGGCCAATAGATGGCGATGTGGTTTTGCAATAAACCAAAACAAGCACATGCGCAGACACTTTAATCACACTACAAAGTTAGACCTGACAGAATACAGCCCGTACCCAAATAAAGCCAATCTTTCTTTAAGCCCGAACCCATTGCTGCTGAGTCGACACTATTCAAATCCATGCACATGGAGAATGATCCAAGGCAAGTTTCTTTAATAACTCAGCTTTACTTACTAGTCACTCGTTCTGCATACAACTATAAACATGACACGCAGCTTCATGTGCCGTCACATGCTATGTAGTGGATTACTGCTGCTGTAAATCACATGGTAACTGCTGTAACACACACAGCTCAGGGACCTGCTCTCTACATATGTAACACACACAGCTACATGAGTCAAGAATGAGCCGTTTATGCATTTTCAACATCATTTATTCATGTACCGGAGGACAGCCTCCATTCACCCCCTCAGCATTATTTGTGCGTCTCTCTTGCGCTAATTTGGTGATATCTGCAAGAAAAAACTTGCGTATTTGACGAAAAAAAAAAAAAAAAAAAAAGAGTGCACTATATGTACCGTAGTGTCAACCTTAGCCAACAAATACAGAAATGAGGGGGGAAACGATGTCAACCGATATTACATTTTGTGGCAAATACCTTCTGATGATATCAGTGAGCCAATAATATTGTCCATCTCTAGTGAACTGCAACAATATGTAATTTTTGCCATTGTTAAACCTTTTTGTCTTAATAAATGTTAGTTATATAAAAAAAAAATGTGTTCCACAGAGTGAAATCTTTATATAGACAGCCAATATATTCTGTGCAATTACAAAATAGCACACATAGGCCTAAGAATTGCCTATCCTATTCCACACTGTATTTTACTTCATGTATTCTCATATACATCTTCATTTTCAGTTGTATTTTGTAACTAATATTCAATACTGCATGTAGGCTGAATTAAGATTTTGCGTTTGAGTCAATTCTTGTGTCTGTAAGACACCACTGGTTTTTTTTTTTTTAGAAATGATGCCAAACAAAAAATCAAAAACATTTGCATTAGGTAAAATGATGGCTATGTAAGTGTAGCATTATTGTGCGCTGGTTTAAGAACTTTGTTATTCTTAGTGCTGAAAATAGGAAAAATGTGTCCAAAAATGTACAAAACTGTATTCTTTTTTTAAAGTACAGGAATATAAATGTATGTCATTATAACAATACGTTATATTTATTAGCACCTTTAAAGTTAAACGGGTTTTTAGAAAAAAAACATTAAGAAGAGCCTGTAATAATTACTACTATTTTAAAGTATTTTTTGACATATGACATATTTTTAAGGACACAAACATAAATACTTTAATATTAATTTAATACTCTAAACCGAATGGGGAACCTTTTAATGTGCAGCGTTATTGCCTAGGTATCTGACATTTATGACACTTTTCTTTATTGTAAGAATGTAAGAAGAATCATTAAATGTTCCAGTTTCTAAATTTACATTAATTTAGTAAAATAAAATGAAATGTTAATCGATCTTATTCATGCATATTTAGAAAACCAGGGTAACTTAATATTTTGGCACTAATGTTCCTGGTCAACAACAAAAACAGCTTGTTCCCAGGAGACTAGAAGAGGAGCCCATTACATCGGACACTTATGGTTTCCATGTCAATAGCGATAACATTGATAATCACATTAATACGATTAGGTCATGTTTTACCATCACGCTGATGTAAGCAGATCTCGTTATTTTGATTAATGAAATAGATATTAGCTGACGTAGTAAAGAAGATGTCTTGGGTTGGTCAAGGTTTACAACACATCAGAGTATCTTTGGCATTAGCATCATTGACAAAAGATTTAGCAACAAGGAAAAGTTGATGCTAATCAAGTCCTCAAGAAGCAGCGGGAACAAGAAAAGCCATTGACTATTGATGTGTAAAATGTATTCTATATAAATATCTTAATATGGGCTTTTAAAATATACATTGAAGAAAAAAACAATGACTAAATTAAGCCACAAAAGTCAAAAATAAAGACTTCCTAAATCACTTTTGTTCCTGCCTCTTCCTGTGTCCATGCAAAACAGCTGAGCTCTAAGAAAGATGTGTTTTACTGCTCCGAGTGAACAAAAGGTGACAAAGAAGTTCGAGTGGCAGCATGAATAAATTAGTCACGGATTGAAGTGTCGAGCTCCGACTGATACAAACACAAGCAGCAAAATAAGAGGGCGGGAAAAAGAAATCCAAATAGAGCCGAATACTGCAAAATAATATTTCTACTCCAAAAATATTTGTCCAAGAAAAGAAAAGCAGACTGAAAGGCTAGTAAAACTGAATCAGTATTCATCTGTGGGTGAATTCGATAAAATGATTCAATTACCACTTCACATTGTCTAAACTCAAATTACTGTAATACAGGATGTTGTTGGGCTCAAATTAAAACCTGTTTGCTTCTTTAATAGTGATTACACTTATTACTTTCTCACACTTAGCTATAGAAATAAAGACAATAATTGGGTTTCCATTACAGATTTTTGCAAAATAAAAGCGATATTTCTAAATGTGGACAAAGTATAACTGCGCTTTGAACGCGTTTCCATTGAAGGTTGTTTTGGGCAGGTGCCTCGTAACTCCCGTTAAATCTCATCCCGCGAGACTTTGCAGCAGGAAGACGGACTCTCCAAACCTCCTTATGACACTGTATTCCTTTGTTGTTTATTTGTTGTTGTTTCACATCTAATGTGGCAGTAATAATTTTGAAGTATAATGCTAAGAAATGTCCCAGTGTCACATACTGAGTTTACCTGAGATTGTAACCCTAACCCTAACATAATCCAATAAACAAATAAAACGTGTCTGTTCACTGTGAAAACAAAAATAAACAAAAATTTATTCTTTTTTTAATAGCAAAAATTCATTTTTCGGTAGTGCGCATGTGCGTGCATATGCACATATACAATCCCAATACGATGTGCTCTCAGTACATGACACCAGTCTCCTCTTCTGTTTACACGTACCGCGTCATGTTTTCTCAGAGAGAAGTGGTCATGTGACCAGGTACGTTCTGTGACGTGTATTTGTGGAAAAAGTGTTTTGATGGCACTTTTGTGACACATTTCAATATCGAAATGTCTAAAATTCCTACTCATGAAAGCGTAAAAACTTTTTAGTGATATTTGAGTGTTTTTTAAAATTCAGGTTCAGTTTTTAATGCGCTATTTAGATTTTGCGCATTTCCAAGGGTAATGGAAACACAGCTACTGTGATATAATAATATAAGAAAAATCCAGGTGGGTGATATTTCCCTCTGGGAAAAAAAAATGTCATTCAATGTTTCCTGTTCCAAACTGAGCTTTGTTTTAAACGCCCTTGTCAGAAGGCTGATTGGTAGTAATGGCAGATTAATTAAATATGCACTGGGCATCATCTCCCAAAGAGACAGCAGATCAATGGCCTTCAGTGGCAGATGACCCGAGTGGAAAGGGTGGGGCCTGCAATCAATCCATCAATATGAGCTGATACCCTGGGGAGCAGCATAATCTAATGAGCCACACGCCCCCACACACACCTCCCCCTTTATTTGACTTCCTTCCCTTCTTTGAATATGGCTAAACCCCCGCTCTACAGTCCTTACCGTCTCTCCTTCTGCTCCACACCTACCCCTAAAGTGTAGCACTACTCTGTGACAACGGCTTCTGTGACATCCCTCCCCCTTCAAGGACTCTGAAATTCCTGGGGGACAGAGACACAAAAGGGAGGAATGCAGCAGGGTTGGAATGGAGGAGGAAGGTGACAGTGTGTGTGTGTGTGTGTGTGTGTGTGTGTGTGTGCGTGTGGGGGGGGGTGATGATGGAAAGAGTGCTGGGGGACGGGCAGGAGAGGGAATGGCCTCTGATGAGGGATGGGCTCATTACTGTTATAGGACGCTCATATCAGCCGCACTAAGAAGCTGTTTAATTATTGTTGTTGTTTTTGTGACTGATGTTTGTTGTTGTAATTCAAAATACAATCACATTTTACACATTAATATTAATGAGATGCCGCTCTTTTTGTGTTGACCACAAACGACACAAAATTCACTGCGTTTAAAATGTCACTGTGTAAAGTAGGGATGTAACGATTAATCGTAAGTCAGTTAAAAATCAATTCATATGTATCACGGCTGACATCGATATATATTTATCCCTTTGCTTGTCCAGCAGAGTATGTGGCGGGCAGAATGTGCTACTACTTTCTTTCTGGCCGCCTTCTACTCTTAAATATCTTCATAAATGATTCTTCACCGCTTTAGCACCGAAAGAATATCTGTAATATTACCTGAATATCTGTAAAAGTCACGTTTTTCTATTAGCTCTGTCTGCTAGCATAGCATCTCTTCTTCACTGCTAGAATAACTACATGCCAACCGACCACTGGGTTACCAGCACCCTCTGCTGGTCCAAACAAATATCTGACGTAAATCAGTTCAATGACTGTTTTTTTTTTTAAGTCGAATTGTTAAACTATTATGCAGTTTTTCATTGTTTACTATAGAACCAGAATTTAAATGAATAGGCTTCCTCTTCATTTGTATTATTCCTTTATTTAATTCAAGATCTGTTTTTAATTAAATTGCATTGTTTTGAATAATTTATCAAGGGATTATTTTGATAATGAAAAATAAAAGGAAAATAGTACAGCATTTTCTATTTTTTTCCCCAAAAAATAAAGGAATATTTTTCAGTCATTTGTCTACAGTCCCATTTTGTAAAATAAATCGTGAGAGAATCATATTGTGAACCCAGTATCGTGAATCGAATCGTATCGGGAGTTGAGTGAATCGTTACATCCCTAGTGTAAAGACTTGTTTAAGGATCGGTCAAAGTAAATTCTGTCTATTGCAGTTGATCTGTAAAAAACTTTTCTACTTTAAAAGTATTCTGATTGATTCTGATTCAGACTATTTCCCAAAATGCATCCTAATGGCATTCAACAGATGCTAAAATTTTGCTCCATGATTCAATTTTCATTCAAGCCCAAAAAAATAAATAAATAAAGTTCAATACCATTTTCTCTGAACAACAAGTCAATTTAGGTAGTTGTAGGGTAGTCTTCTGATAGAGAGGTTGGGGATTCAATCCCAGCGTAGGCCTATTTATGTGTTAACGTGTCCTGCCCAAGGACATTGAAACCTAAGTTACTTGCATAGCAGCTCTGTCCAATCAGTGTAAGAATGTAACGTGAATATTTATATATTATATAAAATTACGTCATGTGTGTGTTTGGTATTTAAATCTCTCGTCCTTAAAGCTTTCACACGTTTGTAACAACGGCCAAATAAAACAGTGAATATTACCATGACAATGGATGTTTTCCAAAGCACAACCTTAAGAGCTCAAACCAAACGGCTGATTAGCCATACGATATAACAGCTATAGTTGCACGATACCCATTTATACCCATATATTATGGGGCAATTTTAGCATTCATCCCCTCATTTATAATGAAATTATTTTCTAAAAATAAAAAATCACATGAAAACCAAAAATAACGTAGTGTTTTTACTGTTTAATATAAACCACTACTGCCAAAACTTGTTTATTTTGGTTGCTAAATATCTCCTAATGATTTAATCATTAATCTACTGAGAGCAGGTAGGGCTGCTTAATTAATCTAAATTTGATTACGATTTTGATTATTACACCCAACAATTACAAAAATAAAATAATTGAGAAAAAATTATTATTAGAAATTTTTTATTTTTATTTATTTTATTTATTTTTACATGTTTTATTCACTAAATATAACAAACCCACTATTTCTGATATCTATAAATAATAAAGCTTGGCACACACATTATTAGCACTAACTTTGAATTGTTTAATCCACACACATGCAAGCTCCTCCCCTCCGCCACGCCCCTCTCAAAGCTAAAGCTAGCCTGCGGGTCAACATGAGGAAAGTTGTTGCCAGTGGTCTTAAAACATGGCAGGAGAAGCGCAGCAAAAACACTTGGTAAACAAGTTGCAAGTCAAATTCTCTGATATGGGAACACTTTAGGTTTGATGATGAAGACCAACAGCAAAGACACATAGCGTACAAGAAGTGTTTTCCTTTTTTGCAAAATTGAAAATACTTGATTTTAGTGTTTGAAGGATTTCATTTATGTTTAAAGAATAAATTTTATGTTGTTTTGTACAAAAAATAAATAACTTTTTGGTTGACAAATAATCTTTTGAATAATCGTGATTTCAATTATGACTAAAATAATCGCGATTACTTTAGCAGCCCTACTAACAGGATATTCTGATGTAATAATCACAAATTACATTCCTGTGTAATGGGGCCAGCTTTGTCTAGTGAACACATGAAATGTAATTTAAAAATATTGCATTTGACAGATGACTATAGACGTTAAATTTAAATTTCCGTGTTTATTTCCTAACAGAAATCAGTGAAATTATCAACATTATCTGGTGATATTGATTACATCTCTATCGCGATATATATCATCATCCTTTTATCACCCAGCCCTAGTTTTAGCCATTGCATTCATTCAAATATGGGTTTCTGGTTTTTCTCTGCTTGTATGTGGAGAGCTATGTATGAACTAAACACCAGGATGACCACTAGCCATCATACAACAAATGGCTGTACCAACACCTCAGATATCTTTAATGCTATTTGCTGCTTATGTGTCACCAACATCTCAACTGTCCACCCATCACACACACACAGAGAAGGTTGTAGATTGCATAACATGTCAGCCTCTTGAAACCGTAGTCAATAATATTGACTCTGGATACAGGATACAATCTGTTCCTAAAGTGCAGCATTGACATGTCCTGTTCCCCTTCTGCCTGCCTCGGTCTGTAACTGCCTTAGATTCTGTTAAGAAAATCCTGAACTCACACAATGAGTAAAAAGATTCAGAATTAGGGCTGAACGATTTTGGAAAATAATCTAATTGCAATACTTTTCCTCAATATTGCGATTCAAAATGCATTTATTTTTTCAAGGGCATCTTGTCATGTATTTTTCAATGAACACAAGCAATAAATCTGTTTCATAATGAACAATTTCAGATTCATTTAAACTTTAAATAAATATGAAATGTAAATTTTAATGCACTAGGACTGCTACGGCAAGACGACCCAGCGGCCCACAAAGCAGTGGGTTTGCCTGGCAGCACTCGCAGAGGCGTGTCTGCCACAGAGGACTATCGGCTAGGCTAAAGGCTAAGCCGTGGAGAACCCCGCACGGCGCACACACATCACATCCAACACATCTGGTTCTGCAGCGGCACACACTTTTCTGACTCAAAATCACAATAGCCACTTAAATAGTGTGTTTTACTGTAATGTGCAGTTTTTTGGCTGAAAACAATAATAAATGTGTAGATAGCGTCCACAGACACGCCTACTCATGAAGCGAGGTGAACAGGCGAGCACTGTCTACAGTAGCCCCTCCCATCAGTCAGCTCCGCATGTGGGTTCTTAAGGAGGACTGACAGGCAGCACGGCAGTATCAATGCTTGTCTGAGGCTTGAGGATAAATGCAACCTTAAAAATACCGGTAACAGGACCGATAAGGATGTAGCTTGTCGGTCCAAAAAAAAATTGCAGCCTTTGCGATTAGAAAATAGCGTTTTTGATATTGCGAGAAAATCGCAAATGCAATTAATTGTTCAGCATTATTCAGAATTTAAAAAAAAAAAAAAAGACAAATGAAACATAACAGGGGCCGTACAAATACAACGGATCAGATTTTTGGATGGATTTTGACACTGAAATCAAGCTATGGGTACAGAGGGCTGGAAATCGACTCGATATGAAGTGAAGTGGGCGTGGCTTCAAGCAAACCAAGTTGTAAATTCCAAAGTGAAAACAGAGGAGCGTAGGGGCAGAACACGTTTATTACACTCCAGCATGTAGGCACCGTGAGTCTCTACGTGCAATGTGAACATAAACAGAGTGAAAGCCTCAGTCAATAGGCTGGAACAGAAGCTGCACTGCCTGCCATAAACCAATGGGTCTCAGCTACCTGGGAGGAAGGGAGTTATTGTGTTTCATTAGTGCGCAGGATGTTTGTCAGTGTACATTTCTTCCTGGTAAACTTGTCCCTTAGGAGTTTGCACACATAGACACAAACACAATGCAGTTTGCAATAGAAAACAAAGCATCAGAGAAGGGCTGCACGATTATGACCAAAATTATAATGACCATTATTTTGATCAATATTTTTAATCACAATTATTCATCCTGTTAGGGAAAACATTATTAACAAACAATATGTGAACAGTTTCAAGTGCAAAAGAAAAGCTTTCATCAAGTAAAGAGGAGGATGTGTAAATATTTTTAAATGTCGTTTCGGGATCTTATAGAGTTGTTTTTATCATTGTCTTGTATGTATGTTGCAAAGTAAAAAAAAAAAAAAACATTAAGAAAAAGAAAAAAGATATGCAGCAGTCTTCACGTTAAATTAAAAAAATCACTGATGAACAGTGATTTCATCGTAATCACAATTAAAATGTGTTTAATTGTGCAGCCTTACATCAGAGATATATCAAAAATACTTAAAGATATTCTGACAAAAATATGAAGCAGAAATGTAGATTTTTAATTCATACAATAAAAACTAAAGGTTGGTAAAGGTATCCTATTTTTGTTATTATTTGAATCTGATATACAGCTATTATAATGAACCTTTTAAAAGGCAAATACAAGTTTAAACTAGAATATTTGCATTTCCTGACAAAAATGCAAGTGAGGATGCAGGTGAATGCCCGCGTTGCTCTGCATTAGCTAGTATTAGCATTAGCCTAGTGTTAGTATTAACCTAACGATAGCATTAGCCTAGCATAGGCGTTTACTTTATTTATATATTTTATTAAAAAGATGAAGCAGAAATGTTGATTTTTTTTAATTCAAACAATAAAAACCAATGGTTGTTTGAGGCATCCTTATTTTTTTTGCTATTATAATAAACCTTTTAAAAGGCAAATACAAGTTTAAATAATCTGCTGTCCACAATCACAAGTATTGGTATTTAGTTTGTTGATAAAGAGTAAGGTTCTCCATCTACATAAATGGACAAAGTTAAAAATATACATTCAATATGATGAATTCGTTATTACAAATGGATTATTATAATGAATAAGATGAACAATATAAAACCCCAAAGCCAGTAATAGTAATGCACGCTGACTGGGAGCTGCAGTAGGCTGTAGTAGCATCATTCCTTTACCCCTCCCCACCACTCTACAGACGCACTGGGAACTGGGGGAGAGGGCACTGGCTCGGCCAGCCAGTGAAATCCCTCCATGCAGCACTCGCTGCCTGCGTGCACACAGGGAGGGTGAGGGGTGGGGTGTGCAAATGTGACATTATGGTGCCAGGAAAAAAGAAGAAGAAAAAACACACAGGGCAGCTGGAAAAGAGGCAAGAAAAATATGTAACCATCAGCAATGGTTGTATGTGAGCTTCTCCATATTTCAAGGCTTATTCCTGTTGTCAGGACCCAGATTTTTGTTTTGGGTGCAATTTTTTTCCCCTTAGATGGACTTTCCCACAGTGTATTTTAAAGCTGCAACGATTAGTCGACATAATCAATTAGGGATGTGAATCTTTGGGGGTCTCACGATTCGATTCAAAATCGACTCTCGTTTTAAAAATTGCTACAATGCATAGTGTATTAAGGCAAATTATGGCATCAAAACAATGCAGTTTGTATAAGATACTTTAATAAAACTGATTCCAATGATGTAATCACACAAAGGCAAACTAAAAACAAAAAGTAACATTTATTCATACTAGTGTTGTGTTCAAGACCACACTATCCGAGACCAAGACTTGCCCGAGACCAAGACAAGACCAAGACTTTCGGGAGCCGAGACCGAAACCATAAACATTTTTTTTTTCAATTTAAAAAAATATATAAATAAATAAAATTATGACAAGGTTCGACAGTTAAATAACATTCTCTCTTTAATTTTAGTTTATTTTAAATACATTTGACGGACAAAATGTCTATGACACGAGTGTGTCATAGACGTCACTCAGTCACATTAAGGAAGGTTGTGGTCATTATACGGGGTGGATTAAAGAATGAATAAAGGATTGTTTTATCCTGTTCTTCTCCGTGTTATCACATTATAAAAAAGTTTAAAAATAGCAGGAATTAATGCTGGTCTCGAACGGTCTTGATGGAAAATCTTGAGTCCGAGACAAGACCAAGTCAAAATGCTTCCGAGTCCGAGACCTTTAAAATTTGGTTTCGAGACCAAATTTTAAAGGTCTCGGACTCGACTGCTCCAACACTAATTCATAGTAAACAAAAACACACACACACTCCTTGTGCTGTCTATGTAATACATTGTAAGTTGGGGTCACTGTTGTTTCCTGTTGGGATCGTGTTAAAGACTGTAAAGGTCTGGGTGAGTTTGTGTGTTTTGGCCAAACACTGTTGCCGTAGTAGTCGGAAGTCGCCATCTTGAAAGCCCATGACCTGCAAGTCTCGACTAGGTTCTTGTATTTTCAGCTTGAAAAACTATAGACCGTGGCTACGGGTACGTTAAACGTATACGTAGACTGCCCCTTTATGGATACGCAGCGCCCCTCAATGGCCAGTTTAGGTCACGTGATAGGTGCACCAGGTGACTTAAAGTTCCGTGTAGCTCATATTTATTTTTAGCTACCCCGCTAACCCTTTTATTGTAGCCCTATCCCCAACTGTAACTCTATCCCTAAATGTAAACCTAACTGTAACTCTATTCCTTACCCAAACTCTAACCTTAAAATGTTTTTGTCGGATATGTATTTTTAAAAGTTTAATTTGCCGTGTTAAATATGTTAAAATAAATTAAAAAAAATGTCAATTGTGGGATCCAAACCCACGTTAGGGATTCTTTTGACAATGAAAAATAAAAGGAAAATAGTAGAGTATTTTCTAGTTGTTTCCCGAAAAAGATAAAGGAATATTTTTCAGTCATCATTTGTACAGTCCCATTTTGTAAAATAAATCGTGAGAGAATCGTATCGTGAACCCAGTATTGTGAATCGAATCGTATCGGAAACCTGGATCAAATTTTGCATCCGACACAAGCAAATGCTCCACCTGTGGGAAACGTCGCCATTCAAAATGTGTGTCAGAGCCTTAGGCCCCAAGGAGCTCCTCCTCTAACTGTGCATCAACAGCCAGAATCAACATGTCAGGAGGAAGGAATACAAGCAAACACTTTAGGGTGACATTCCTAAAGGCTTCTCCCCATGTCTGCAAGTCAAACAGTAATTTCTATTTTAAAACTGACGTTTTCTGCCTAAAGGGAGCACAGTTAAATTATTCCTTTACGCACACTGTTTACATCCTGAGACAAACCAACGTTAAAGGCTTCATTTACATCTGGTTTCATCAAGTTAGCCATGATTTCTCACAAAGAGACATTTCCTCATTCATCCCTACATCAGTCACAAGGTGAAAGCCTGTGTTTTAACCAAGTCAGATTTATTACAAAATATCACCAAACACAACCCCACTGTATACTAGTCAACATTGACAGAAATATAAATTTTTCTCTATTTTACAGGTATTTTCAATTGAAAACTGAAAGCTTTTTTTATGCACTTAATGCAAATTAAATCAAGCATCGGTTCCTTATCAGAAAAAAAATTAGCTAATAAAAGAAAAGCCTTCCAAAGCACAGAAAATTTTAACTTTCACATATCAATATGAACAGGTTTATAATGAAGAAATTGTACAGTGTGCACAACATATTCCTTGCTGGGGACAAGGAAATACGCGCGTGCCTTTGAAAACTGGTCCCACTTCTGGGTGCCTATCCCCAAGTTGAGAACCACTGTTTTAAGACATGGGCAAACCATGGAAAAGGTTAGCATGCAACCCATTAACCTGGGACAACAGCTGAAACTAAAGCTAACCACCTGTAAAACTATGTAAGTTATGAAGCTTATCCACACATTACAGTAAGAAAATGATGAAAAGGAGGGAATCAAGAGAGACTGACCAGTCAGTAGCAAACCTAAGCTAGTCTGGTATGTCCAGGCAGGATAAGCTGTGGAATACCTGATCCCGACATTCCCAGGAAAACCATCTGGCAGACAAAAGCTCCTTTTATGTGGAGCCCAGACACCTCCCCTCATTTTTTTCCAAACAGTCTCCATGATTTGCTCACAAACATTCCCTCATCCCTCTCTTCCTTCCCTCAGACTCTTTCCTCTCCCCGCTGTTATTTTTCCCTCTTTTCCAGTACTCGGGCCCACTGCTCCGCCCTCTTGTGGCAATCCTGACTGTGTTGGTGCCGTGCATGCGACGTGTTGTACACCCACCCACGGACAGTCTTGTCGATGTTTTGAAACACTGCCAGAGATGACACGGGGAGTGGGCGGTGGCTGCAAGCCAGCGATCGGATTGGACAGCGTAGAAGGAAAACAAACTAGTCAGCTGGTCTCCTTACCCAGCGAGCATGTGACTGAATGTTGTGTGCTTTCTACTAGAGAAAAAAAACACGTGGGGAGGAAGAAGAAAAGTGGTGGGAAAGATCGGTTTGATACAACAACTGGATAATGAGGGAAAACCTTAAAAACAAGGTGAAGTTACCAGAGAGACATGAGAGGGAGGTGAAGCAATCAGTTAGCCTGTTGGAAAGGTCTGAGAAAATAATTCTGCAAGCTATTCTTAGCTAGTGCAACACTAAAATACTAGAGAAAACATGCATTTACTGATCATCTATCTCGAGCATTGTTTCTCAAATGGGGGTACGCAATGGCACTACAAGGGGTACTTGAGAGAGAGAGCTGGAGAGAGTGAGAAAAAAGGGGAAATTAACAAATGAAAGCATTTAAATATGGGGTTTTATAATGTTTGTTTTTAGTTAAAAATGATAATCATGCTAAATATTACCAGCAACTCACAAAACGACGACAAAAACACACAAAAGAGAAAAATTTACTGATTAAAAAAAGAACAACATACAAAACAACAAAGACACTAAATGACAGAAAAACACACAAGTTCACAACAAAATACACAAAAAATAACAGATAAACATACAAAACAACATGAGAAACAACCAAACAACACCAAAAACACACAGACTGAGAAAGAATAATTGAAATAATACCAACAACTATTGGATTTTATCGGACTGCATCTGAAATCACCGATAAAAGTGATCCGATAAAATTTTCCGCTCCAGCACTTCTATCCATAGGTGACTGTGGTTCACACTCCAACAAAGTAAGCTACTGTTGCTGACTATTGTTCTCTGTTTGAGGAACATCACTTTATCAAGCCTTTTCTAACATTCCACAATACAAAATAAGTAATAAAAGTATTCAATGTTATTTTTGATGCCACAGGAATGGAAAAAAAATTACCCCAGAATTTACCAGAAATATTTTTATCAACAAGAAAAATGCAACAAAAAAAAAACCCTCTATTACAACATGTAACAATTAACAAAACTACAGTTTAAATAATAATAAAAAAGTTGTGCAAAAATGATACTGTGTACAGTGTATTGATACTTTTGCAAACGAATATCGTATCCGAATACATTCTTTTAGTATCAATACTTTCACTGCGGTGGTGTGTTAACGCTACGCTCCATTGACTGTTTTTTGACTGAGTGTAAATAAAAGGAATACAATAATTCGTTTTTTCTCTCTTAAAAATAACATTTAAATAGCGAAACAAAGCTATTGTGCTAACAATTCACCCCACCCGCTAACACATGAGAGCAGTCCTGGGAGGACTTATAACTAGAAGCTGTGCAGTGTCCCTTAAATAGGGCTTTAAAGGCAAATGTGTTAATAGCACAATCCTGTGGGGTGAGGTCAAATAATGGCCAATTAAAACCCCATTCGGGCCCAACCACTGAGTAAGAACTAGCACGGTCTAGCTTTTGAATGGGTTTTAAATCCTGTTGTCAAAGAGAATGTGATAAATGCTTTCCTTTCTATCCATTAAATTTACACGGCTCAACGTCCTGAAATGCACATCAAAGCTCGGACACACGCACACACATACACTCGCCTTTAGTCTACATAAAACACAGTCACAACACACAGGAAACTGGGAATGCTCTCTAATTACTGGGCACATGTTGCACATTAAAACACTGGAAGTCCAACTTCGTATAATCCAGCTCTGCTGGCTGTGTGGAAACACACACACACAAATGCTCTTCCAAGGATAACTACCAACAGATGGGGAGATGCTCTTGAAAAGGAAAACCCTGCTGCTTCCATACACTCGTGCAATGCGGGGCCTAGTGATGAAAAGTCATCACTAGGCCCCGCACACCAACAGCTGCTAAATCACGCTGAGAAGACTTTCTGCATTTATTATGTCCATTGTTTCTAACACAGAACAGACAGAAAGGCCTGATGAGAAAGGCAGCAGTCGACAGAGGAAATACCCAATGTGTGTGTGTGAGAAGGAGAAGTGGAAAGAGAGCCCATGAGGTATAAACTCAAGTTACAGGAATTCCTCTGGCCTTGTATCAGCGTCAGTGTTGGGTTAGGTTTCCTTACAAACATTCTCGGCCTGTGAGCTCCAGCGAGGGGGAGTGGAACAGGGGAACACAGAACCAAGCGAGCGAGCCTTTTGACTGATCATCTTTCCTTCTATTAAAGGATTTGCGCAGTAATAAAGTAGTAAAATGTTTTTATTCCTTCTTTAAAAAAAAAAAAAAAGAATCCACTATAATGATAACATTCCCAGACCCTTCAGTGCAATCACACAACTCATGTCTTTCTTACTTGAATACTGCACAGAGCGTCAGTGGGCTGTCAAGCTGATTAGTTCACCCTAGCTTCATCCTCGTAGCTCCACACATTGCCAGGCAACCGCTAGCAAAGCCGCTCCGCTAACCCCCACCCTACGCTAGGAAAAGACCCATTTGTGTGAGTTGTTGCTGAGAAGCACGTGTAGAAGCGAGAGCACGTAGCCATCGAGACAACAATTCAATCTAAAGCGCAGAGTGACATTTTGTAGGATTATCATATCATTAGTGGTCTCAGGCGGTGCTCCGTGTGTAACGTGGTGTCAGAGGCCGACATCACAGCGAGCAAAGGGCGCTCCTTTGATGTAATCCCATTTTCTATTTCCACTTCACACACAGCGCGGGTCATTCACTGGCTGCTCGCGCTCAAGATGAGTAAAAACTGACATTTATTCTGCTTAAGTTGGCCAATATATCCACTCCATCGTGCACTTTGCCCACATACAATTAGTCAGTGAGCCGAGCAAGTGAAGGCAGACATGGGATCAGGTGGCCAAATATGGTCCAAAAAAGGCAAAAACGTGGCAAGAAAAGAGTGAGAAGTGACTAAAATGGGACAAAAGCAGTCATGAGTGGGCAAAAAATGGACAAATAAAGAGGAACCAGGTGGTATGTAATGGCAAAGGGTGGCTTTAATGGGCAAAATGTGGCAAACAATAGTGAAAAACGGCAAAATGCGGCAAACAATAGAGGAAAAAAGGCAAAATGCCTTTTTGAAAAGGGGTAAAAATTGGATAAAGGAAGTTGCAAAATGCCAAAGAAAATAGGTAAAAAGGGGATTAAAAAGTTCCCACCTTTTAAAGTTTTCTAGGGGATTAAAAAAAAAATTAAGACAAAAAGCCACAAGTATAGCATCACCGACTTAAGCTTCTACGTGGTGTCGCTGATAATGCAGTGTGCTGGTCTGGATAGAAAATGCCGGAGATACCCGATACCCTGTTTCACCCTCAGCTAAATCAATGCTGCACAAATCTCTTGATTGCCATACCTGCATAATGCATACCATCTTTTTTTTCATGGTTGAAA
Source organism: Gouania willdenowi (assembly GCF_900634775.1). Classification (NCBI taxonomy): domain Eukaryota; kingdom Metazoa; phylum Chordata; class Actinopteri; order Blenniiformes; family Gobiesocidae; genus Gouania; species Gouania willdenowi. The sequence goes on from NC_041054.1 coordinate 19,711,039, forward strand.
AAAATAACCCTGTGGTGAATTTCTTTATATAGGGTTCAAATCACCAACACAGAATGAACAGTGAGCATCCCAGAAATGTTTTGAATGCAAGTGAAATCCATTGCCAAGCTTACAAAACAAGAGAGAAACACCAAGATTGCAGAACCAGCACCAGTAAAAGTGAGTTGTGCCCGAATACAGAGAGAAAGCTCCAGCTGACAGCCAGCTGAGTGCCAAACATGCAGGGAGGGGAAATAAATAACTCTCCCTATTAATTGTAATAATAACAATAGTAAGTCAGAGGTCTAAGAATCCAATACCAAGAATAGAACAGAAGCTAAACAAAGAAGCAAACATACTGTAGGCCTGGGCAATATATCGAGATTCTACACACATCAAGATTTCTATTTTCGCAATATGGAAAATTACAATGTCGACTATATCGATATATTTCGATTTCATAGCTTATTTAGTATCAAAAAAAAAACTTGTTTTAGGAGTCGCTGCTTTTGGTACTTCTCAGAACAGCAGGAAAGCACGGTAAAAGGAGTTCTGAGTGAGTCTACTCCTAACCCAGACCTTCACTAAACAAGCCACACTACAAAACTCACTCACACGTGCTGTCCCTTATAGGAGAAAAAGCCAAAAGTTACACATTTTGTGCAGATTTTTGTTAATAAATGGGTTAAAAATATATAGATTTATATCATATATCGCCAAAATTGAGATATGAGTCTTGGTCCAAATCACCCATCCCTAAAACAAACTACTGATTAATTTTTTAAATGCCTAAATCAGAAGAACCAAATGTTATTATCGGCCATACGATTCATTCTAAAACAGCCACCTAGGGCATCCGATGTTTTGTGATTGTGGAAAATGACAATTTTGTGTGAGATTTGATATTGCCGTGTCTTTGCTACACATTCTAATGCAAGTTTACCAAGAAAAAATATTGTGTAAATATATGATGATTAGGGATGCATTCAAATGTAACATTTCGGCCAAAACTGAAAATGATCAAAGAAATGATTATGCCAATTATTAGCACCATTGCATTAATGGTTACAAATGTGTACTAACCTCACTAAAATTAAAGCATTGCAATTTTGTAAATCAATATCAATACTGCAAAGAATAAATCAATTAAAAATATCTGAACATATTAATTTAGCGCCGACGTTCCAACAATGCTCAATATATAAAAATGGGAATAAAATGTTCAATTTGACCCCACTTATGTATACATTAAATAATAATCTACATACCTATAACTGACTGAGAGCACCAGGTTCTGTGCATCCATTGTGGCGTGCGTAATTCCTTGTGTGCGTTTCTTTAATTTCCCCAAGTAATGATCTTTATAATGCGGATCAAGTGCGATGAAGTGCAGAAGATCTCGAGTTGTTTTGGTGAAAAATGTGCTTTGGCTGAATCATACATTTATACATTAACTGTGAAAAGGTTTAAAAGGCAATGTAACCCACACTTGTAGGGTAGCATGGATTAGGAGAACAAACACAAATACAGGCTGAGCTGGTCTTCATCACAGAATGAGTGAGTATCCACATGGAGACGTAACATAGAGCTGGGTGGCTGTAGGACAATGGCTCAGCTCCCTCTGAGCTTATAGGTAAAGAAAGCTTGGCCTTCTCCTGTGTCAGTGCCCCCACCCCCCACTCCCCCCGGACTCAGACAGACTGAGCGAGTGAGTGGGAAAGGAAGCCTTCAGTGGAAAACTGAACCTACACATTTACTGGTAGTGGGCGGGGGGGGTAATATTTCCTTTATTAAAAACCATGAAAGATGTGAGACGGGTTTGTAACCAAGATGTTTTTTTTTTTTTTTTAGAGATGCTTAACATTTTGCTCATTATTTAAAAGAGTCCATATACAGGCATAAAACACAAGTTTGTTGGTTCAGGAAATGTTCACACGTGTTGTAAAGCTGCAAAATTATTAAAATTTTAATAGTGACTACGATTTTGGCTTACATGGTTAAAATTATCTGATCGTCGGCAAATTTGACATTTAAAATGTGGGCTCTCCTGCATATCTAAACAGGCCCCAGTAGTCAGCGAACACACGATTAAAGCTTTATTAAGCTGCCTTAATAACAAGCGAGCAAAGCTTCACACATTGTAAACTAGAATGATGACAGCGAGTCATGTGGTTTCTATTAAAAGGGGGGGGTAAATCATGTAAACATATTTTTTTCAAGCTTTATATCATGTTAGTGTGTCATTTCATCCTGAAAAACACACCTCAAGTGTTGCTCAGAGTGATTCACGTATTTTTAAACCTTTAAATCTCCTGCCAGCAGCCATTTCACTGCTGTTTTGCTCAAGGGGACGAGGCTCCGCCTGGGGACGAGGCACATCCTATGTTATCTTCCTCAGTTGAACCCACAGCACCTGCCTCTGCAGATTTACTTTTGTAAGAAACCCCTAGCTTATGTTGTCTGTACTCATTTATGTATGCATTAAAATTCAAAAAAATTAAAAAACTTGCACCCCTCACTCCGTCAAAACAGCTTCAGTCGCAGCAAACAGCAGAGAGAGAGCTGCGTGTCGATCAGTCTACTCTGAAAGTGGATTAATAAGCTTGGAGTTTCTTAAAGAGACAGAGGCGAAATCGAAGCGTCATGAACAGTGTTGCAACAGAGGGAAATTTCTTTTAAGTAATTTTTTGCTGTATTTTCCAAACAATTTTAGGTAGCATAGTTAATTGAGTACACTATAGAATGGTAATATATGCATGAAAAACACATGATACCCCCCTTTAAGAAAAACATATCCAATTAGTTATTATTAATAGGACACTCAAGTCAGTAAATGTTGACAGGCTGCTGTTTCTTGCTCAAAACCTGATGTTCTAAACCTTTTGTTATACACTATAATTGTTTTCATAGAGTTCCACTATGAGTGTGTAGCAGTGTATTTATATATTTAGCCCATAGTCAATTTAAAATGATTGGGTACATTTTTGTATTCATCATTATTGCTTTTCTTAAGCATTCTAAACTGTTCACATATTGTATGTTAAAAAGTAGTTAAATAACAAATACAGACGTTTAGACTAACATGGAGAATAATCGTGATTACAAAATGTATCCAAATATTCGCGATCATCATTTTGACTATAATCGTACAACCCTAACGTCCTGTATCACCTGTGCCTTGCTATGCCTCAAAAATGCAGCGCTAAAGGTGATGTTTGTTTGTTTACAACTGTGCTGAGACCTTTTGTCTCCATTTGGGGCCGAGCCTGCTTTATTGTCCTACTGTGCGCTCACACCTGGCCTCACAACCCAGACTTTTCAGAGAAAACAACTGTGGCCCGTTTAAAGCAAGTTAAAGATGGTGTGAACCCATGTCAACCCAAATTTTTTTTTTTTTTTTTTTAAAAATCAGACCCCCCACACACACGAGGTTAAAAAGATATTCGGCATAGAACTGTTCTGATCGTACCATGTGTGCATGTGTTCAGATAAAACACAGCACACGCATAACGAATCTGTCCAACAACCCATCTTCTTCCGAGACAGAACTCCTGCGTGATCAAATGAAATCCAACAACATGATCTAATACTGCATTCCAAGCAACTCTGGATTTTCTGTCCTACCTGAAAAAAGAAAATTAAAAAACACAAATATTATAGCAGTCAGCCATGTTTGAGATAGTTCGACGTGTTGTCGCTGAACTTTTGATCTGGAAAGGCCAAGTTCTGAGTTTCCTGGAATCCAGCATTATGTGTTTCTCAGTCAGCTCGCTTCTTGATAGACACATTGGCCACGTTTACATGGGAGCTTTAATTGCCCTTTAATTCAGAATGAAAGTTAAATCCTCTTTAAACTGACCTGGTAAACACTCAATTCCGAATGGAAACGTAATTCTGAATTAAACTTAAACCCGAATTAGGTGGCTGGTTTATTCCGAATTAAATATTTCCTCTATCTTGAAAACGTTTAATTCAACTCTAAGTGAATTCCGGTTGTTCTGCACATGCTCCTGTCGAGATGATGCGCAGTGATGACGTAATCCAAGATGGCAGCCTGGACTACAGCGGAGACTATTTATTTAATAAGAGTCTTAAAAGATAAGGATATAATAAAGAGTGGATGAATGGAAGCATGAACATGCGGACATTCACAACCACACAGGCACTTACGGGTGATACTAAAACCCGGAGACGGAGTAAATGCGTCCCCGTACTACATGTACAGGCTGTAATATCACGAAGTTTATCATTGTACCGGTTTTTAAAGCTGCTATTTTTACCAGGGAGCAAATATTTATTATATTGTTTTCCGAAGTTTTGCTGGGCTTTATTTACCGCCGATTAGTTCCTATCTACCTTCTCCTGCTCAGTCGACCAAAGTGAAACTGTGTTATTGTTGAGCTGCTGCTTCAAAACTACAATAAAAATAAAAGTGAAAACAGTTCTTATCATGTGGTCTTCTATGTTGCAGCCGAAAAGAAAAGGTTTGTTGTGCATTTTTTCCTGACAAGACGTGAAACGTTACGTTCGCCCCCTGTCCAATCAGAAGCCTTACCAACCCCCAGACCTAAAGCGGAATTTAATAAAGCAGAATAAACCTGTTTTCCATGGAAACCTCAATATGGAATGACTATTTCCATGTAAACACAAAGCAGAACACTTTAATTTCAAATAATTTAATTCAGAATAATTAGCTCAGAAATAATAAAAAAACATCATGTAACTGTGACCATTTTGTTCCACGTGACAAATCACCGGTTCATGAGTCGGGAGTTGTCAGCTTTCCCCGCACATGAGAAGTTTTGGTCGTAGATATTAAACTTTTTCGATATTTACGGTTGTCGGCCTCAAACCATTTCAGAGGCAAATATAGGACAACTTCCCTCTCAACACGCCATAGACCACAGGACAAGCTTATAAGACATCAAATATTCTGCTGTTTGCCATCCTACAGCGTGATTGTCTTTGTGTGTGTATCCTGTTTAAGGAATTCCTCTGAAGGGTTCCAGAACCAGAAAACAATCTTTTTAAGTGTTCCATTATGACTGAAGCTTTACTCAATTAATGAAAATATTCATTTTTGTCAAAACAGCTCAGTTCAAAGTAAAAGAACATTATTTCCCCTCGTTTCACAAACAATGACGAGGTCAATGTGGTACCTCTGTGCACACAATCTTTAAAGTTATGGTGGCCAGAACTTGTGTGTTTTGCTAGTGTCTACTCACATGAATGGCATCCTGCTGTGCCTGCAGGCTTTTACTGCTGGGGCAGGCAGCGAGGCTACACATGCAACTGTATCTGCCTTAAACGCTAAATACGCCACTCATCTGATTATGATGCATGAAAAAAATTGGTTGAAATTTAATGAGCCACCGTAGAAAGGAATAGTTTCCATTAACTGTGCCACAAATGTAACTTTTGGTTGTTTTTTTTTTTTAACCAGCAGGAAGAACTTCTTTAAGGTACGTAAGAAAAACCAGCAGAAGTACAACAAAAGACAACCCATGACCTCCTTCTTATGCTATGTGTGATCCTTCTGACCATATGACTAACACAAGACCAAGCTGCTTTGCTGCTATAGGCCTTTGTAGTTCTCTTTCACCCAGATCACACAAAGCCCAGAATTCAAATACATTTTTACTAGATCTCCACAATATGTCCAGCTACAAGACTTCTATCAGTCATAGAAACATGTGTGCCGTTACTACAGGGGCCTCTCTCTGCCCTGGTGTGGTACAGATTAACCAGACCCTGCATGTGTCTCTGCGAATGTGTGTGTGCATGTGTGTGTGTGTGTGTGTGTGTGTGTGTGTGTGTGTGTGTGTGTGTGTGTGCAGGATCTCTGTGGGTGAAAATCCAGCTCCACGCACGTGCCTGTTTGTCTCCAGGGAACTAGGTGAAGAGCCACTCAGCTCCCTTTGAACCTTTGGCCATATGGCCTCCAGTATGGTCCTAAACACATAATGATAATACACTAGAGGAGAGTATGTTTAGGCAAGTTAGAGGCCAAATCAAGAGAAAAACATTTGAGAGTGCATCTTTGACACTGCTTTACGGTTAGGTTGGTTTTGGTCTTCCACTCACCTCACTGTCGTGGTGCTGGCAGAAGCTCATGCGATCTTGAAACAGGGACAGCAAGGCGAAGTTGTTCTGCAGGGACTGGGCGAGAGACACAGACTGGCCCGAGTTGCCATTTGTGTTGATCCGGCCGAGGTGGAGGTTCTCCCCCAGGCGCTCGATGTAATGGTCCTTGGTAAGCCTGACGCGTTGGTGCGCCCGCACACAGTTATCGCAAAGGTACTCCTGGCAGTCAAGGCAGTGGGAGGAAGCTGGGTTCTCCTCATCGCAGGAGCTGCACTGAGGCTCTCCTAGGTTGTGTGGGTGCAGTAAGCCTCCATGGGGGTGATGGAAGCCAGAGGAGCCTCCGCCTAGACCTCCTCTGTGGTGGTGGTGGCCATTTTTGTTTTGGATCTGCTCCTCTGAACTCACCACCACGTCCAAGAGGTTACTGAAGAGGAAGTTGGAGGACGGCAGGGAGTCCACCCCCGCCTCAGAAATGGACACCTTCTGGTCACATGTAGGGCACCTAAGCTTCAGCGGGTCGCCTGGACTTCGCTGTCCCTCGATGCACTGGCGGCAGAAGGCATGCAGACAGGGCAGGACATGGAGCCTTTTGGTGGTCTGGATGGAGGAGGTTGAGGTATGAGAGGAGGAAGATGAGGTAGAGGAGCTGGAGGAGATGGGAGTGGAAGAGCCACATAGCTCTTTGCAAAGCGGGCAAGTCTGAAGGTCTGAGTCTGGAAAGGAAGCCATCTGAGCGATTCTAAGGCTCACTCTTCACAACACATAGAAGGGAGAGGATGAGGTATTCATTGGGCCACCCATGGGCCTGTTGTGCTGTGGAGAAGATACTGTTGTTGCATTTGAGGTAGATTGATGAGGTGTTTTAGTTCAGTTCAGCAGTGAAAACCTAGCATTGATCTCTCTCTTCACTAAAAGTTCAAGCTGGATTTAAAGTCAGGAGGTAGACAGTTTTTCAAAATACTTTGGAAACAGTAACAAAAATAAAACTTCCTTTATGGTACCAAAAGCGTCTACAGGGAACCATCCCAGTCCAGCTCTCTCCACTATGGTGACGATTCAGAGAAAGAATCCGATTCGGATTAGATGAATCCTGTTAAATTAACCTGAAACGGAGTCCAGCGTGTATCGGTGTGGAAGTCCGGGGCTCTCCGTCTCTCCTCCCCCAGCAGCTCGGCAGCATGATTACAGGGCTCAGCCCTTGAAGCAGCACACGGTCCCAAAGCTCTCTCCTCTCCAGGTGGTTCTCCCTGCACGTTTACTGCGGTTCTTCACTTTAGTCCACCATCGGGGTCCGTGCGGGCGGCGTCGGTCGCAGCCAGCAGTCGGTCAGTAGTCGGACCGAGATACGGTGGTTTACTCATCAAAGCAGCGGTCTCGCGCTGCAGCTCCCTGAGCGAGCAAACCTGTAAACCCGTCCAGTCCCGGAGCGAAGCACGACCATCAGCCGAGGCGTCCGAGGCCGCGTCCCACTCCGCCCCCCTCTGCGTGGAGGAATGCGCTGGCTCCCCCCGGCCAGGCTGGGACCGAATACGTAGCTCTACACCACGGAGCAAAAGTCGCTCCACCGACCGCGTGAGGCTGCGTCCTGCGTCTTGCTCGGTGGTGTTTAATTCCGGAGGATAAACTAGCACATCCTACGGTGTAGTGGACGCCCTCTGGCTCCGATGCAGCTCCTCGGGCTGCTCTTCTCCTACTGACGGAAAAAAACATGGACACACTTCCGCCCTGCACTACCCACCGGTACCCTCGCGCTCGCTCCCGAGGGGCGGTCGCGTGCTTGTAACGTGCGGTGGACGCTCGGACCTACGTCACACTGTCCTTCCTGCATTATACACTATGGTTCGGTATTTATTAAAATCTTACACAGTATTTACCAACCAACTTGTATTTCTCCAAATTTCAAGACAAAAACAATAAATGCAGTTTTTGCAATAACGAACCAGAATCCCTACACATTTTATTATTTTATTACTATATTTATTCAATTAGTTTCTGGGCTTAAATTGAAAATCACTTAAAGCGCAAGATTAATAATATTCACTTTAATTATAAATGTATCATTGTGTACTTTGAACATTTCATTGTAATTTTATATGGTAAATTAACATTCACAAATCTAAATTCAGCAAATCTTCTTCCCTCTTTGTAAGCTTTCTTTGTGAATTTAAAAAATATATCAAGATTTTATCCCTTATTCATACAAAAACAAGCATCAAAACCGTGACAATATGCAACAATATTCTTTTGAAGTGGGATGATGACTGATATACCCCATTATTATTATTATTATTATTGATATTATCTTTCAATTCTGTATGATTCTTGCTTGCTTGTCTCTTTTCTGTATCTTTGCATAGTGTACACTTCTGACTTGTTGTAAATTTGTATTTTTCAAATAAGATAAAAATAAAATAAACTGCTATATCTCATTCGGTATTATTGACTACTTTCATTTATTCAACTGTTTCATCTGAAATATGTATTTATTGATTCCTGTATTTTGTACCCCTGGCATTTTACCCGTTTTTTTTCCTTCTTTTCTTTATATATTTATTTCATCTACCTGTAAAATGTTTCCATTTATTGTTTGCTGCTGAAATTCAATAAAAAGTTACATTAAAAAATATCATTTTTTAACCAAAGATAATTTTCATCATTATCCTCAAACAAAGAATTTGACTGCATTTGTAGCAAATATATAATATTTCTTTTTGTTTAATTTTCTCTCTCTGTCCTCCCCCCTAGATTGATAGATACAAATAAAATTGAATTCAATTAAATAATAATAATAATAATAATAATAATAATAATAATAATAATAAAAAAATACAAATTTTAATACTGTGCAGAAATATTATCATCAACACCAACAAAATTAACAGTGGGAAAGCTTTTGGTTTGACAGAATTAAAAAAAAAAATACATTCCATCCATCTTCTGCCGCTTATTCGTAGTCAAGTCGTTGGGCAGCATCCTGAGCAGGGAAGCCCAGACTAAGAAAAAAATAAACGATTGATATAATATTTGTAAATGACAATAATGAAGTCAGAATTACAAATACAACAATTTTACGGTTGAAAACGCAATTTATTTATGCATTCCTTCCTCAAGAATACTTGCATTACTTTGCTTATTTGATAATATGTTTTCAGCTTCATTTGTTATCATGTCAAGTCATATTATTAATGACATGTTTGATTTTTTTTTTTTATTTTTTTTTTAATTGACATTTGGTCTCTGGTCATCTGATGAAATGATGTGATGTGTGGAATGTATTTGTATAAAAACTCATGGTCTAGTCAACTTAAAATCTACCTATTCAAACTCTGGCAACAGTAATATTGTTGTTTATCTTTAGGCAAATGTTGCTCGTCCACCGTAGTGATTATTCTGAATGCTTCCTCAGATTTGTTTAGACTTGACAATGCATGACAGCTGATATATGACTGCAATAATTAACAAATGAAAAACATATATATGCATTTGTCAAGGGAATAATAAATTGCATTTTCTCAGGGCAGATTATAGATGTAGCATGGGCACTTTTTACCAAAATAAAAAAAAAAAAAAAAATGTGTCAGATAAGTTGTTTCATTTAGAGTACGTGTCAAACTCAAGGCCCGGGGGCCAATTCTGGCCCTTTGGAGTATCCAATTCAGCCCACGGAAAAAAGTCAAAATGACAGATAAAATATGAATCATTGTGTAAATGAAACTCAATAATATTTGTAAGGGTTCAGTTTTCCTGGTTCTAATATCGCATGATCGCAGTCATTTTTAATGTTATTACATAACATTTTCCTTAATGAAATAGAAATTGGTTACAAATATAGGAAATATAAAGTACCCGGTTGGGACTGATATATGTCACTTAATGCTTTGATTTGGTCGGTTTCTGACATATTTTGTATTTTATGTATTGGCACAAGTGTAAACTAGGCGACAATAATGTTGAAATTGCTCATTTCCTTGCATAAAAATCTGTGGCCCTCTTGAGATCAAACTGCTCCGTGTTTGGCCCCTGAACTAAAATGAGTTTGACACCCCCGATTTAGAGGTTTACACACATCTTAACTGTGGCCCAGGTCCTTTTGGGTTAATGGATGTTTCGCTATTGGATCTAAGATAAATGAGTCAGTAAAGAAGAAATCTGGCAAATCTTTATAATTTTATGTTATGATGATGTTTCTGCTTTTTTTTTTTTTTTTTTTTAATCACTGAAAATGAGAAAAGAGCTCATGAAAAGAGTCAAAACTGCGGTGTCAGGTTTTCATGTTTGGGAACTAGTCATGTAGGAAACTGCAGCTACTTAATATGACACTTGTGACGCATGTTAAACCATTAATGGGGTTTAAAGAGAAGGAAAAACACTGAGTCAAGTTTAAAAAAAGAAAAAAGAAGACCCTGGTTGATTTACAACAACCTCAAATGGTGATCATAGTCTGCAAAGGGGCCGATAAAAGGATGAATGGCTTAAAAACATGTCAGAGGTTATGAAGATATGTCAAAGTAAAAAAAAGAAAAGAGTAATCCTTAAGTGTGTTTTCTACACAGGCCTCCTTCATAGGGATATGAGCAGAATTGGTCACACAGCTCATGATCCTGACGGCAGAATAAGGATATTTAAGTCTGGAGAAAGGCTCATTGTTTCATGCTTCAGATGAAACATCAAGCCTATAATAATGGTACACTGTATGAAGGACTTTCTATGAGAACTGTAAGACATAAACCCATTAATCTGACGTTAGGAGAAGCACAGAGGCCTGGTTTCTCCTCCATGCATGGTGTCTAATAGAGAATAACATCTCAATGAATGGACATGTATGAACCATAGTCTATCATAGTTGTCTTACTTGACTCTGACCTCTTCTTGCAGGGTTGTCTCATACATCACCACGATACATCCACATGGCTCTTCAGCAAAGTACTTCTCAGATGTTTGATTTTGGTCTGTAGATCTATGAAGTGTGCCAGCTTCTCTCAGATCCTGAAGATTTTTATTTATTTTTTTTCCTGTAGGAATTTGTCTTGAGCAGAAAGAGCCTGATTTCATTCCCCAAAACATCTGCAAGGAAAGTGTTTTGTTGCCCTCCAGTGGTGGATTAGTGCTTAGTGTAGCATAAAACCAAAACTCCAAATATTTCCCTTTATTTTTCATCTACTGCAGTGGAGTTGGTACAGAGGGTGTCACCCAAGCAATAAGTGTTAAAACATATTTTCTATTTGGGGAATTTTTGTGGAATAATTTTAGGAAAATGTAAGGATTTTGGAAAAATGGAATTATTTTCAATAGCTTGTGATTAAAAGACTGCCATCATCTGATATACTCATGGAAAAACTGTGAGGCCTGTAAATACTTTTGGAGTTTGTGTATTTGGATGGACTGAAAGATCTACAACTAAATTAGTAACTTTACACCATGATTCATGTTTTCTCTTTCACTTCTACTTTCTCCTGCTAGCTACATTGGATGCTCTAAAGGGTTATGTTAGTGTGAGCGACGTGGAGGCAGAGGATATAGGCTCTCTTTAAATCTGGAGATTATATATATATATCTAAACCATCCTGCTCATCCTGGTATGTTTGTCTTCCATAAACTCAGATTCTCTACCACAGTGATACCCAAACAGGGGTACATGTACCCGTAGGGGTACAGGAGCATGTTGCAAGGGGTACTTGGGAACATTTTTCAATCTATATATATATATGAAAACATTCCTATCTGCCTTTTATTTTATTATTTTGGACAAATTTACTACAAACTAACAGTAGCATTGCTCAGTAAAAATATTTTTTCATGTAATATCTTGAAAAAGGATAAATTCATGTCCTAGAAGACATTTAACCGCAATTCTGACATCAGGTGACAATACAATAATTAGTCAGTTCATACATCAAAATCCTTAATTTGGTACTTGTGACTTTTGTCTTGGTTAAACCACTATTTTGTTTTAAGGTCGGTGCCGTGGGCCTCCATGTGGACCAGTCTTTTTTTTCCCATGGTGGTGGCTTCTCCTCTTATACTATACATCTGCGTGATGTGCAGTGCCTCACAGGTGGTTACTTTTTATTATGTCCCTACTCACTAGTAGGCCCCAGTTTTGGTTCCTAACTGCTCATTAATTCACTGTTTGGTTACTACCCAAGTAATATTCTGTCATTTATCACTTTTGGTTTTTTTTTTTTTTTTAAAAAAAGTCAACAGAACATTTCAATCATTGTACACTCTAGTGTGTTAAAATAAACTAAAATCAATTGGGACTTTTGTCTCTGCCCATGGTGTAATGAATCTGAGTTATTGTTGGTGAGTCCCATCACCCAGCAGCGGTTCATCTGTGCTGCTAGGCGTTCATGGAGTGTCGTTAGCTTCTTCATCCAGTACGTATATATATCGGCGCTCGGTGTGCTCCGGCTCTTCATGGATTTCTGACATTGACATGGTTACTGGTTATTGTTTTGGGAATTTGCTGTGGCCAATTCTTGGATCCACTAGCCATTGGGCATCTGATGCTTCCTTCTCCCATACTGGATGTCTTTCTGGTATTTTTTTTCATCTCCACTCATGGTGGCTATGATCTGCTGTTATTCACCTGTCACTGAGATAACACCTTGCTTGGTTATGTGGATAATATCCACTTCATTCTAAGGTGTTCCACAGGGCACTGACTTTTGTCCTTTGCTTTTCATTATCTTTCTGCCCTTTTAGACACTTTCCATCTATCCTGTGTGATTTTTGTTGTTTATTTACTTGGCCGTACCAGCCTGTCATTGTCCGATCTCGTCTTTTCTCAGCAGCTAAGCAAGGTTAGTGGGCGCCGCAAATGGCTGCTCCGGTGTGTTGATGTGTCTCCTTTCACTGCAACTACCTAGTCAAATTCCTCGTATTGTTCTAAACTGTACCTGGTCAATAAAGCTGATTCTGATTCTGATAGTTGGATGGGAGACCACTGAGAATTCCAGGTGCCACACTGGGGGACAGTTGCTCTAGTGGCATCGGTAGTCGTGTCTTTAGGCAAAACACATTTCCTAGTATGAATGTAGTGTGAGTTGTGCTAAACAGTACAGTACACTCATTAAAGATAGGTTCATCTTTTCATCAAATTAGAGCAAATCACTATGAGAGCCTTTCTCAATTTACTCAGAGCAAGGCATGGAATTCTGTGCTCAAGAAGCTTTAGCACTGACATCTTGGTTTAAACCAACAACCCTAAAAGCAGGAAGACAACCCTAAAAACCATACACATCAACAGCTTGCAAACAGAATACATAAGTAGAAACCTTAAAAAACAATTACACAAAATAAATCCCCAGTTTTCTTCAGAACTTTCACAAGAAATGGCAACAACAGAAAGTAATGAATATTTATTTAACTACAACAACAAATGTGGGAATAGATCCTGAGATAAATGTCAAATGTTTACTCATTGGCTGTTTAGTGTTCCTAACTGCTTGTTATTACAGGGACTAGAGAGATACATTACCTTCAGACACGGCAGCAACGATGAACATTAAAAAATAAAATTAATAAAATTATGAAATGAATGAAAAATAGCTTGGCTTTTCATCAATTATTTTAATTTTAATATTGTGGTGTAAAGTTTGGAAATATATCCCTTAAAACAAGTTTTACAAGAGCCAACCAAAGGAACTAACAACAGTCTTAACAGACTTCTTTATCTAAAAACTCATTACAAACTAACTGACTGTATTTTTTAATAAAATTATTATAGAGTAACACAAGACAACTTAACACTGTCACAAACATATACTCATCTTGTTATTTACACTTCCTTAAGCATTTAGAACAACTTTACAAAAATATGCCAGAATTCACAATCAGACTTTTCTCCACAAACAGTGGAAAAATCAGCTAGAAGAATTCAGAAAACAAGATAACTAAAAAGATATCAAAGCACTAAAAGGAAAACATCAGCTGTCGTTTTTTCATGGGGATTTTTGAATTCTCAGTTGAAAGTTGAATTGGACTATGAACACGTTGCCAACAGAAATGTTCTATTATCTTGTTTTCCTGACTGCATGAGACGTTTAAATCTTGTGAGTGAACTGTTGCTGGAGAATAAAAAGCAGTTTCTAAGGAAAGGGAAAAGAAAGCAGGAGAAATACAGGCTTGTTTCAGCGCGTCCACAACTCTGTTGCCCGTGAGTGGTTGTGGCTGAGCCACCGTTGAGCGGAGGCCAGCTCCACTATGAACGTTTGCTCCTGGGAAGAGTTTACTGCTGTGTAGTGGATTATGATTTTAGGCTGCAGGATACCTGCGGCAGCGAGAAGATGGCTGCCAGAGGCGAGGTACTTGCTCTCATCGCTCTGAGTCCTGGAAAAAAACGCTGCATGAGAGGATGCGACGATTTCTCTGTTGAGTAGAAAGTGACCCATGCCCGAAACGAGGCTCCTTCTTTTAAACAAACCAAAGTTACCTTTTGAGAGTAATGCTGAGCTGAGCAGTGGGCGTCTCTGAAGGATTCATTATGGTGCGAGCATTGACGGTGATGAACATCTCAAATGTGAGTGCAAGTTCTACCTCACAAAGCCAACAGGGGACATTCAGCGTTGAAAGTCCTGGGGGGGCAGACACCCCAGAGTAGTAGCCCTCACGCAGAGAATCTGATTCATCAACACATAAGTTGATTACACACAATGTGCACAACAGTAGCATTACATTACACTTTCAGCACAACCAAAATAGTTGACTCTGCTGACTTCCCCCACTCCTTTCATTATCCACCCTAACTTCCTCTCCCCTTTACCAAGGTGTAACACTGCACTCTCTTTCTATAGCTTCCCTCTAATTAAAGCTGCAGTATGTAAAATCATGAGAACTATATAGAAACAACCACCCTCCCCTCCCTGTTCTGTATCGTCTTTTACCGGTATCTTTGTTAACGCGCACAACTGTGGAGCTCTTAGTGACTTTTTTCACAGTAGAGACTAGTGACAAATGTAGGTACTTTATCTTGTGTTGTTGAGAGTTTTCTGGCATATTAGAGACTCTGACATGAATGCACGTATCACTCTCTAGTTACTGATGGGAACTTCTGCTAGAGCGTCCGTCATTACACTTTTACTACCAATGGTATGTGAATACGCTTGACTTCACTCGAGCAGCCAATAGGAACGCCCATAACAGCTCATGGAGCACACGTGTTTGTAGAAAGATCTATGATTGGCTGACATCCAGCGTCACACTACTAGATTCTGAACTTCATGTACAGAGCCAGGAGAAGGAGCAGAGATTCACTGTCCACTCAGAACACTTTGGATTACAATGTGCTTAAAGATGATTATGGATTTTTGACAAAATGATGCCAAAAAAAAAAAAAAAAGCAGTACATACTTCAGTTTTAAGTTTTCTTTCCCTTCCTTAGGGAGGGCTGACAATGGTCACAATTATGCAATAAAATAAATGCATTTATTTAATTACAAGAATAAAACATGCAAAGCTGTCATAAAAAGAATGAACTTTTGCCTTGATTTATTTACATTGTCTTTAAGTTCACTTCTCTATACTAATCTTTTTTTAATTCAGAGAGAAATTATCCAATCAAACATACACAACACTTACCTCTGAAGATTTCACGCGCCCTCAGCCAGATGTTCTGCTTGCCCAACTTGTGTAATAACACCTGCAGCAGTGTGTATTTGACAGGAAGTTTTTTACAAATCATGAAGGCGACGGTATCTGCAGCGACAGGAAGAATCTGCCTCTCCACACACATTTGTAGGTGAGCGTTAAACAGGGAACAGTACCTGGAGGTATCTACAAAGTCTGAGTGGGAACAAAAGGTATTCAGCGTATCATGGAGTGAATGTGAGTTAATGAAAACAAAATCATAGAATTTACAAACATGGACATGAATAATGGTACGAGTTTCATTTCCCCGCTCACCGTTTGACTCCTTAATTCCAGGTAGATTGGAGAGCACCTCTAACGAATCTCTGAGGGAGGTTTTCTCCAACAGATTCATCAGGATATTAGTCCTGTTCTCCAGATCAACAGGCTCACATGGCCACAGGCACGAACTCAGGAACCAGTTATTTTCTAAGATAAACATGCACAAACCAGTACACCCCTAATTTTCTGTTTTGGTTTTTAGAAATAAAACATTCAACACAGATGTTAGGTCCCCGACACTTTAAATACAGCCAACATCAATTACCTGATCCCTTTGCTTCTGCATTAAAAGCTAAAGGTGTTAAAAAAGGAAAATAAAGGGGAAAAAATAAAAAAAGAGAGCAACAGGATGTTAAACTGTCTCTTATTCAGAGGCAAAGCATGTAATGACTGAACCTGTTTAGCTTGCATGAAGAGGGAAATATGTTAAACAATGTTTAAAGTTTTTATTAAAGGGACCTGTCACCGTTTTTACAAGTTTGGCCTAAAGGCTTCTAATTGAACTAATAAGATCTGTGCTTAAAAAAAGGAGTCTTATTATGCATCATATTATCCATTGTATTGTGTTAAAGATGGGCTTTATAGAGTCTGCGATTCATCATCTTGAAATGCTGCAAAGCATCATGGGTAGATGACCTGCAGTGGGACAGTAGCTCATTACTTTCCATTGGAGTTCCATTGTACAAACAAACAAAATGTGGTAGAATCTTATTTTTATTGAACTAAAGCAAGAATATTGAGTTTAGATGGTTATTCTCTATATTTAGTGAGGTGAAGGATGTATTAAAATGAGTCGTTGCTTGGGACAAAGGTTTAGAAATACTAAAAGCATACACACAGAGACTAAATGGACTTGGTTGACTGATGCATCACTTCTTGCCCAAATGGACAAATGAAAGACAGAGCGGTGCATCAGCCTGGTTACAGTAAAGCAGTGGTTCCCATCCTTTTTCGGGTCATGACCCCATTTTTGTATCACAAATTTCTAGCAACCCCAGAGACTTTTTTTCTATCTAAAATATGTTTTTTGATCATATTTGTTATACTGTGTTAAAAATACAGGGTAATAAGGACCAGTGCAAAAAAATACCATGTGCCAGCTCAGATATTTTTACATTGCATTTTACTTTAACTAGATTATATTTGAAGTGTAAATTAATACATTTGTTTTGAAGACAAATGATTATTTAAACTCTAAGCTTTTCGGCCTTTGTATTTTATTGTCGGGATATATTGTATCGTGACATATGTATCGGGATACGAATCGTATCACCAGATGCCAGGCAATACACACCCCTAGTAGTCGTTAAAGTCCTCTTAGACTTTAGTTTAGTAAACATGGTGAGTCACAGTGGTTACCTCTGAGGATGTTCAGCGCTGCCTCCACACTCCCACTCTGGAGGAAGAACTCCGTGGCCACTGTGATCAAGCTGCAGCGCGACACCACGTCTTCGTTACCAAACAAACTCTTCATTGTTGAGTAGCTGACTTTGTAAAATGACAGTAACTCAACCACCTTACGACCCTATCAGTGCAGGCACACAAAATGCAAACTAATTGAGTATCTCATTTGATGTTCATGATCAAGATGAAGCACAATATACAACGTGAGTTTACTGTCCACTTACCTTTGCCCATTGACTTGTTTTGTGGTATCGCAAAAGCAGAGAGACTCCGATTCGACCTGCAAATTTTCTGATCAGACTATCCTCACTTTCTTTCTGACATGCTGAGCAAAGAATGATAAACAGAACACATCCGTTATTAAAGGACACACGTCCAACATTAACAAACAGAAAACACTTTTGCGAGAGGGCTTTACCTGCTTCAGCGAAGGCAGCGAAAGGCACAGCCTGCTTGTCTTTGCCGTCGGCCAGTAGTGCGATGGTAATGCGACCGCTGATGTGTTCCAGTTGGTTTGGGTGATGGTTGAACCAGCGGATTGAACTGAAGATCTCCCCCATGTGTGTCCAGTCCTCTTGCTTGATGGACAACTGAAAAACAAAAAATATCAGCAGGAAAGTTTAAATATATATAAAAAAAAAAACACTTTTTTTTAATTCTACAACACTGGCCACAGTTAAATTATTTATTTTTTAAATTCAGAATTAATAATTCCAAAAAAATAATTCCAAATTAAAGTCTTCTGCTTCGTGTTGTCATGGAAATAGTAATACCGAATTGAGGTTTACATGGAAACGTGTTTATTTGCCTTTATTGAATTCCACTTTAGGACTGATTGGACAGTATTCACGTCTATCAGGAAAAAACACACAACAAACCTTTTCTTTTCTGCTACAACATAAAAGACCAGATAATAAGAACTACTTTCAATTTTATTTTGATTGTAGTTTTGAAGCAGCAGCTCAGCAATAACACAATGCTTCACTTTTCACTTTTCCATATATGCTTCCGTCCATCCACTCTTCATTTTATTCAAATCTTCTAAGGTTCTTATCACATAAATAGTCTTGGCTCGAGTCCCGCTTGCTTAGGGCTAGGGTTGATTTGTCACATGACTGCTCCAGGGTTTTAGTTTATTTTATTTAGTTTCACATCTACCTGAGCTGCAGCTCTTTGTTTTTAGACTGCTGTCAACTTGTTTGTAGTTGTTTTCAGTTTTACAGTTACAGTTGGAAACCTGTTGACCTGCACAACTCAAAGAATCGGAATCGAGAATAGTTTAGAACAGGAATCAAAATTGAGAATTGGAATCGGAATTGTTAAAATCAAAACAATGCCCAACCCTACTTAGGGCGGCTATTTTTGATTATGTCGTCATGAGCGCGTCATCGTGGAATTATTCCATTCAGAATTAAGTTCAGAATGAACCAGCCACTTAATTCAGATTGAAGTTTAATTCGGAATTGTCATTTTCATTTGGAATTAGATGTTTACAAAGTCAGTTTAAAGAGGATTTAACTTTTATTCTGAATTAAAGCTCTCATGTAAAGGTGGCCATTGTGGACAAAAGATAAAGGAACAAACCTCCATTTCCACCAGGGAGTTCGCTAAACTCAGGTGCTCTTGAAAGGCTGCACTGCTCATCAACCTTTTATAAACACACACAAAGTCACTGAGCTGCCAATTACTGAAAAAGAAAAAACAAAAAAAAAAAAAACAACAACAAACCAAGTCACAGAAGAGAAGTTTCACCTACTTGTGGTTACCAGCAACTGAAAGCGGTGAAACTATCGAGTCTGAAGGAAAAATCTGCTTAAACGTTGGAACGGTCTTCATGCAGTCAAGGCAGTCCAAACTCAGGTCCAGATCAGCGTTCACCATCTATCAATGCACAGATACGGTCAGTTTTTCATTCAATCTCGTGAGAAACACTATGTTGGACCTGACATACCTTTAATGTGAGCTGCAGTAGTTCTAGCCCAAAGCTGACGAGGCCCTTTTTTCTCACGTGGCAAAAGAGGGCGAGCAAGAAGTCATGGCTGGGCTGCACAAAGGGGGACATGAAAAGAAGTTTGCTTATTTGCTGTTATGTTCCCACAAAGACACCAACTCATTTTGGATGAACTTTTGAAGGGTTTTTCCTCTTTGAAGGAGCCATTTGTGCCCTCTGCTGGACAACACTCAGCAGTGCAAAGTAAAATCAAAGTTGACATAAGACAAGCAGCCACACTGACCACTATCTTGTGAGCCAGGTGTACGCTGAGGACCGAGAAGACTTCTGCAACCATGCCAGCTTTAAGCAGAGTCCAGAGGAGGGCCAGGAACCACGGCTTGCTGAAATACGCTCCCGGTGCATTGTTTCTGTAGTATCCTGTATACACAGCTTCTAAGGACGGGGCGAGAGATGCAGTGTGAGCAAACAATGCAAGTCTGTACTGCAAGGAATAAACTCATTGATGAAATCAATAGATAAAATCTCGCTAAAGGAAATAACTCACCGGCTTTATGGAGGCATATTGGATTTTTTAAGAACCTCCCCACGGTTTCAATACAGAACTAACAGTATAAAGAAGAAACATGGAGGACACAGTGTTAATGGTGCAATAATCTGTTAAGTTGCATGAATAATATAAAATCGCTAATGGAAAAACAGTTAAATTTAAAAATCAAACAAATTACACTGCAGGCAAATGTCAGTGTAAGCTACCTTCTCATCACCGTTCATAGGCAGATGTTGGAAGCGACACATTTTTAACTCACAGGTCTGCTTTTCACTGAAGTAATGCCTGCAGTACTGCAAGGTTGAAGCAAAAATAACAGCTTTAAACATCAAGTATTAGTGACCAAGTATTACAGTAATCATACATGGATGTAAAAAAATTGGGTTATATTATATTTTAAATACTACTTTTATTTTTCTAAACTATTTTTATTATGCAGTACATTTTTGGCACTAAATTGGCAAAGATTTCCACATTTGGTACAGTAATTAAATACATTAAAAAAAAAACAAAAAAACTAAAGGATCAAGGATAAACCAGAAAAGTCAATAATAGCAGTAGCAATGATAGTAATAGTAGGAATAATAGCAACAACAGTGTTAAACAAATAGTCATGCAGAGCAATACACATTGAATAGCCATTAAATAAAAAAGATGCCACACAAAATTAGAATGTATGCATTTATATGTATATAGACACACACACACACCTCTAAATATTACTGAAATGTATTGAATCACATCAGCTGCAAGCATTTCACTATGTTTCACTGCATTGTCCCCATCAAATGAATAAATAAATAGTTTGTTTTTTTAAAAAGGCGATGTGGCTGTGGCCATGTCCATATAAATGTAATAATGACGCAGAATAACAACAAGCATGCAGTGGGTGACATTATTAATACGGTCATGATTAAGGTCACCAACCGCTGACAAAAGATAATAAAGCATACTTACGGCATTTAACTTTTGAAGCCTCAAATTGACTTTGTTGGCTGATTTTTTGGTCCACAGACCTGCACTAGCTAAGCAGAGAAGATAAGCCAAATGTTTAGTTACTTTCTACATAACAACAGTGAATTTAAGAACCATGACATTGCTCACTCACAACTTTCGAGGGACATAAGTGCAGGGGGATTATAAGTGGAGCTCACTGACTGCAAGTGTCGACTCCTGTTATACAACAAAAACCGCACTAAGGACAAAAAAACGGGATGTGGCAAAGAAACTTTTTTTTTAAAAATATGACAAGTTTACCTTTCAATGCCACCCAGGAAATTGTTGTTGGAATCGGAGCACATCTGCTAAAAAGCACAAATTGCTGGATTGAACACCCATGACAAACCGTCCTACCCAACAAAACATATTGGAGCAAAACACATTTAAACGCAGCATCTTAAAAACTGAGTATTTGAATGGGGTGTTACACATTTTAGTAAACTGTTTAAAAAGCCTAATTTTCTTTGTTTTTTTTGTTTAAATTCCTCAAGCCACACTGCATTATTTGGATTTTGATAATGAAGAGACTTAACAGATGGATCCTATTAACATTTTATCAGGGTAAAGCCTGTGGGATCACACTTTTGAAATGTGCTCAGAATGAAATGCAGGGGGAAAAACAATGCTGGGCTCAATGGGGATGTACAAATGTTGAAATACCATGTTATGGTTTGGATTGACTGAGGTAAGACATTTGTTGTGTTCCTTTTTGATGGAGCTGTAGCAAGACTGGGGTCTCCATGGTCTGTCAACATCGTCATCTGTAACAGTTACAAGAAAAGCAAAATATTCAAATCGTGGCATTTGTAAATAAAGGGCATTTATGTTGCAGTTCATTATTCTTTCAAAAAAAGCAGTTTTCCCTTTGTGGAAAATATAAAAAAATAATTTCAAGTTTTATTACCCATTTCTTTGTTTTCTGGAC
The DNA here is from genome assembly GCF_900634775.1 of Gouania willdenowi. NCBI lineage: Eukaryota > Metazoa > Chordata > Actinopteri > Blenniiformes > Gobiesocidae > Gouania > Gouania willdenowi. The sequence continues at coordinate 19,732,840 of NC_041054.1, forward strand.
TGTCAAGGTGATAATTTGCCTTAAATGATACACATCTGTAATAAAAAATACATTTTCCAATGAAAAAAAAAACTTTTTTTTTTTTTTTTTCAGACTGCAGAGATGTGCTGGTAAATACTTTACCTTGAATCTACCTCAGCTGCTGGTTTGGGGCCATTAGAGACTCTAAGAGGTCCCAGATTCAGCAAACTTTGATTTGGTATGTTGTCAAACAGCTCGGGATCATCCTTGGTCACACTGATAAGCAGGACATCATGCTCATAAGCCATAATCTCATCAAAGTTGCTTGGCTGGGGACTCTCAGCAGCTTGGGCTTGGGTTCCATCTCCATTGCTTTTGGCTGTTTCAGAGTCGGAGCTCTCGTCTGTGGCTGAATGTGGCAATCCACAATCACTGAAGGCTTCTTCTGCATCTTTATTACTGCTGGAGGAGGAGTTGTCCGTTAGACCACCTAATGGAAGACTTGTCTTTAGATTCACGGGGTCTGAATCAGCCCCCACGCTTCTAATGGCATCCTCTTCACTAGCAGTTCCTTCTTCACATTGCCTGTTGTCACCAGTGTATGAATCTCCTTTACAGCTGGTAGGAGATTGAAGCACCCTTGAAGGACTTTTGAAAGCTGTTAAAACCCCTTGTGGTACTTCCAAATCAGGTTCTGCATCATGAGACTGAGAGCTTCTATCACCATCAGTGACTCTTTGTGGCACAGGACGGGACTGCACCAACCTGTTCTGGCCTGATTTAACTTCTTCATTGCTTTCTTCATCTGAAGAGCTTGAGCTCTGACATGCAAAGCTTCTTCTGATGAAGATTCTTTTTGGTGAGTTGACAGGAGAAAGCAATGGTGGAAGCCTAAATTTAAGGAAATAATCCTCCAAATGTTCTTCGGATGTTCTGCACAATAAGGAACTTTTTTTAGTGCAACAAATGCCTTTAACGTGTACACTGGGTTTTGTACAATAAATTGGCTCAAGTTTTGGTGCGTTTCTGTCCTCAAACTGTTCCTCATCACTATTGGGATCATCTGCAGGAAAAATAATGATGGAATGAAATGATCCTGGGGATTCAGAGGAGTTTTGAGGAGCAGATGACAATGAGCAGCACAGCGACACTTGACTTTCTTGGCGTATATTCTGTGAAGCTTCTAACCCAAGACCCTGAGATGACAAGAGCAGGACTGGGGACGGAATGGGAGAACGGCAGCTTGAGTTGCTTTGTGAGTGAGTAGCACTACTTTCCCAGTAACCGAGGTCAAGTGCAGATGGGGAGGGGGTAGAATACAGCCCCATTGGTCCATTAACTTGAAAAGATGAGGATAAGATTCCATCAGGTTCAGATACTCCGTCATGAATCGATGCAGTAGAAATATCATCCAAGGTAAAACTGGTTCCTACTTCTTTTGATGCCACCTCCATTTTATCCGACTCTTTGATCATGCCAATGCTATGTCCATTATCTTCTTCTTGTGTCATTTTAGGTGCCTTTGGGTGTAGGCACTTGTTTTTATTATTGGGTGAATAAGAGTTAGTTTCATTGGCTTTTACTAAGACATCGTCGTGTCCTCTCAATGGTTTGATGGAAACAATTGATGAGTCCGATGGAGCTTCCAGAGGATTTGAGGTTGGGCTTCTCCTCTCAAAAGGCCAAATCATGTCTCTGCGAGCACAAGAATCTTTGATTTTCCAAAAGTATTCTCTCACCCTCTGGCAAGTAAGTGATTCTTGATCCTCTGTGTCCGCGTTACCATACACTAATGACATTTCACCACCACAGCGATTGGTAGAGTCATATATCCCATCAGTAGTTTTCTTGGTGATACTATGTACATCAACTGTACCTTCATACCTGACACTGTCCTTGAGGTTTAGGGCTCTATGACTCTTTGAACATATTAAGTCTAATTTTGATACACAATCACCCTCAGCATGTGTGTCCAATGAGGCAGTTGTACTTTTGTTTCTCTTTCCATCATTGACGGGTAAAAAATGAGAACAGCCAGCAGACGGGTCTTCCTTACTGCTATTCTTGTGTAAATGAAAAGTGGTTGAATCTGGACCTTCAGTACCTTGGCTATTTTCAACAAGAGTTCTTTGACTGCTTTCACTTTCACGCTGCCTATAACAACCAGGTAAAAACTGAAAACTAGTTCTCATGTTTCGTTGGAGGCACTGGACCACATTAGTTTTTAGACAATTTGGTAACATGTAACCACATTTGTGAATGCACAGGTTGCAGCATTTGGCTACATCACAAAGCGTCACCGTCGGATACTTGTCCACTTGTTGGCTACACCCACTGGACTCTGCAAATCTATTTGGGTTCACAGCAACATCTGCAAAAGGAAACATTGTAAAATAGTCAAGTGTTCAGTATATACAAATGTAGTGGCACTTTTTAAATCTATAATCAGTGGAGATTTTAGTCCAATTCAGGACTACATTTAGGGCTATAGAGAAAAATATTCCCACCCATGGATGCTTGAATCATTTATGTGGATATGGGGCACAATATAATTCTTGGCCTGTTAGTTCAAAGCCAAACACATTGAATGGAATTTCATAGCGCAGTTTTACAATGTAAGAAGAACCAAACGCAGTCAACAACCATTAAAAACTGGTCAAACATCGCACTGCACTGAATTAGATCCTGTTTTATAAGATTCAATGTTGCATATTTTCCAGCCTTTCTCCAGAATTTGCTATTGGCAGCTACCAATATACATGACTGTCATAAAACTTCAAGTACAGTGTAGTCGTGTCTCAATACATTGATTATTAGATTAATCGCAATTCGACACCTGATGATTCGATAACGATTCATAAATGTTCAAAAATCGATTATTTTTCATAATAACTAAATGACAGGAAAACGACCGCTGCTCCCGAAATGAAAGTTACAGTCACGGATATCGCCCAGACACTTAAAGGAAGGGACTAGGTGAAGCTAACTCTTTGGATACAGTTACTGAGCGTGAGATTAACGAGAGGTGCGTCCTCGTTGGGTGCATTTCCTCCGAGGCAATGCTCCAAGACCGGCTCCGTCGCCTGGAAGAGCCCGGTGTGAAGGCGCCGACCCGCTGCCAACTTGCCACTTCCTGGGAATGTGGACATGGTTATGTCGCTGAGCCTCTATGCTCTATGGCGGGGGCGGGGCCCCCAGCACAGACTGTCCTCAGTGCGCCCCGAAGCAGGGACCAGGCCACGACAGTTGGCGTAAGGGGTCTGCGGGGATGTTGCCCACCCAACCACCCACCCGGAAACACGAACCGCTGTGTAACTGAACACACAGCTTTAGAAGTATGTTGACCAACTCCTTTTCTTACACAATAATTTGAAAGTGAAGACAGCAATGATGATGAGTAGTTGCACATTTCCCTCTGCACTCATATTCCCTGGTGTGATTTAATAATTCATTGTGTTCTTTTCCATCCACCTTTCATTTAAAAACCCAAATTTCACAAGTGTTATGAGAGCTGATGTTTTAGGTTTTTTGTGTTTTTAAAGCTGCTTCGATTGCGCACAGCAAAAATGTTTAGTTTCTTGTGGGATTTAAGCAGCTCATTTAAGTTTTACTTGGAAGTCTTTATTCTTACTAAATAAGCTTTTGTGTAGATCAGATTGAACTCGCTGAACAAGCTAATATTTTAGTTATTTTTATAAACATTTATTTATTTTGTAATATGATTATGTTTGGATTTTGTGATTTGATATAAAGATAATGGTGACACATTTGTTTGGTTACTTAATTAAATGGATACAGACACATGTACCTTGTTTAAAAGTATGAAATAGCTACAAAGCGAGTAAAATAAAAAAGATGCATTAAAAAAATCATGATAATCGTTGATTCATCGAAACGTGAGGTCGCTTAGATGGCACACCCCTAGTACAGTGTCAGAGTAACACATAGGTTTTGCCAAGTGGATTTTATTATTGTTAGAATAAGTCAAACACTGGACAAGAGAGGAAAAAGATGTGTAGACAAACTTTACATTTGATATAAATTATAATAATGTAACCTTTATTTATCACCGTGGTGAAATTGTTCTCTGCATTTTCACCATTTTCCCCGAGGGGTAGCAATAGGTTGCCAATTGCTGGCACCCGGGGAGCAGTTGGATTGGGGGTTAAGGCTGGGATACACTGTGCGATTTTTTCAATCGTTGTACTCAGCTCCAGCTCCAACTGTGCAAAGAGCCCGAATGTGCGCAGCTCACGATGCATATTCTCACACTGTACGGACCGACACTCTGACACGATCTGACTGCTCACACTGTACGTCCATACACGACACGTCATGGTCTTGTTTCTAGAAACGTACAAATTAAAAGAAGAAGAAGAACTCTGAAGCGTCACCATTTAAACAGAAGGAGAACCCGGAAGTGGAGAGACACTCGCAAATCTCAACAAAAAGAGCTTTAAAGAAGAAGTGAAGGCGATGTGATGGACCAGGAACTGGCTAGACAGACTTGGGCAGTACAGTCCATCAATTCTACAGCGGTCCTACGGTGTTCGCAGTGAGAGAGTTTAAGGTAAGCCGGTCCGTGGCACTGCCTCCACAGTGCAATACCCTCACGAGGAGCGACTGGATTTCAAACATGTTTGATTTCCTTACGACCATAGGATTGCTGATCCGGAGCTGGGCTGGTCGTGAGGTGTTAATTGCTTCTTGTGACCCCATGTATACTACACGATGCACAACACACAATCTAGCAGAGACTCGGCCTGATCCCATAGACGCACAAGTCAAAATGGGCCAAAAATCACACAGTGTATTCCTGCCTTTAAGGGAGTTGCTCAACATCCCATAGTGAAGGCCCGGGTGAGATTCGAACCGGTAACCCTCCGATTACAAGCCTGCTTCCTTAACCACTATAGTGCAGCAGATTAGTTTAAAAAAAAAAAAAAAAAAAAAAAAAAAAAAAAAAAATCATTCACTTTGGTATAAAAGAATGACATTTGGCACAGATACTCTGTAAGGGCCACTATTTTGGAAAAAGGCGTTGGCTACCCAAAAATTAAATATGGTGGCCATTTTTCAAGTTGGCCACCATTGCTATTCAAAGGTTATTATGTAACTAAAAATGGCTTGAATCGGGCCAAACGATGCATCAGCGGAAAGGTCTGGTCCGCTTGAGTCCAAATATGTGGTCCACCCCGCCACGGGTAGGAGAGGAGAACACAATGATTGCTTCACTAGAGGCGAAACACTCAATCGCCTCAAAAAACTTGGGAAAATTAAAAAATGCTCAGATCTAGTCAAACGAGGTGTCAGCAGAAAGGTCTGGTCCTCTCGAGGACGTGGAAGTTTGGTGTTTTCCTGCTCCAGTTGCAACCTCAGAGGAGTATGAGCAAAGGGGAGCGACTTTGATACTGCTTTCTCCAACTGACTGAGGTTACCCCTGGTACAGGAAAACTAACACTTCTAAAAAACTAAAACTAAAACTTCTCCAGCCTCCTGCGGGTGCAATTCGGCCTCTAGCTGAAAACAAACCACATATTCGACCTCAGGGGAATAAATCGCGTCAGCTGGTGCCACATTTTTTCAAAATAAGCTATTTTTCTGCACCGCGTTTGAGTGTTTTGCCTCTAGGGACGCAGTTCTAACACTGCCCAGGAGCGATGCTCATATTCGGACACGGGAGGACCAGACGTTTCCGCTGACACCTCGTTTGGCCCGATCCAAGCATTTTTGGTTATATAATAACCATTGAATAGCAATGGCTGCCATCTTGAAAAATGGCCGCCATATTGAATTTTTGAGTTTCCAAAAACAGTGGCAAATGTCATGCTTTTATACCAAAGTAAACGATTCTCTTCAAATATGCAATTAATCTGCTGCACTACTAGGCCACCACTCCCCTTAAATGAAGGAAAGATGTAAATTGTGTGGAACCTTTACTGACAAAAACAACACACCTGAATCGGCATCAACAAAGTATTGCACTTTATACCACCAACAGCCTTTGTTAAAACCTGTCAACATTTTTCCTTATATTAGGTAAAATTCCATAATAGCGTTGTTGTTCTTTCTCTTTGACCATAATTGGGATTTTCCATTGAAATGTTTATGCAGCTTTTCATAAAATTTGTAAACCTGTTTTAAAAAGGACTGTAATTTGAAATTATTGATAGTTCACTTGTTATGGTTCTTTTTTTTTTTGCACTAATGTCATTACTGTAAAGTAGATTTGTAGTATGCATTTAGGTTTTTGTTAATGCATAACTTTCAGGGAGAGCAGGCCCACTGTTATACTAATGTTATTGTTTGGACAATAACTTGTTTATTGTTTATATGTTGTTATATGGAAGAAAAGGTAAATCAAATCAATGATATTCAGATTATAATGATCAAAGCTGTCAATGGGCATTTAGAAAATGTAATACCATCCCAGATTGGATTAATAAAACCTAGTTGGATCTTGTAAAAAAATGCATAACCTCTAAAGGTGGGAAAAAGTACTGATCCACGATATATCTTTTTTTTTTGTTACAATATTAAATATTGATATTTGTCCAGAGAATAATTATTTTATTTTAACAATGTCTGCACATGTGGTTATAGTAGGTCATAGACAGTTGCAATGAATGTCAGAGCGACTGAGACTTGTGATGTGCATTGTTCTTTCAAGTGGAACTACGACTAATCTTGTTTCGAGAAGTGTTTGATCCAAACTTTGTTTTTGGATAATGAAAATAAGGATATTAGAAATGAATATTGCACTAAATGATTCTATCAAATCACAGTACTTGTAGAATCGCAATAAATCAGAATATCTATCTAATTTTTATTTAATTTTCTTTGAATCGGCAAGCAAGTATTGCAATAAAATCAAATCTTAAGCTAAGTCTTAGCTCTAACAAAGTTATATGCTTTATATTTTAGTCGACTACATTTTTTAACAGGCTTAGTAAACTATAATCTTAATGTAATTTAGTTAGCTAAAACTACACTATTACTGAACTTGTCCAGATGACTAAATTTGGACTAAAACTAAGTTGCATTTTAGTAGATCGGAAAAAGTAATAAAATTAAGTGCGAGACATTTCATTCTCATCCTGTTTTGGGTTTACATGGGTCATTTACTTTTTAAAAGGTCGACATAATAGTTCAACTAAAACTCAACATGCCATTGACTATTTCAGTGATGTAAAAATTGTATTTCCTGACAACAAATGACAACTTTTGCTGAAGAGTATATGGTATTAATGTCATGACCTACGACTGTAATTAAACTAGAAAATGCTGTAAACAAAAGTTGTAATGAATTAAAGCTGTGGCTGTGAATACGTTAAACGTATGAATAGACTGCCACGCTATGCATACGCAGCGCCTCTCATTGGCCAGTTTAGGTCACGTGATAGGTGCATCACGTGACTTAAAGTTCCGTCAGTTGTATTTTAGCTCATATTCATTTTTAGCTAGCCCGCTAACCCTTTTATTTAAACCCTAACCCAGGAAATAGTCTAAAATGTTTATTTTTGACAGATATGTATTTTTAAAGGTGGAATTTGCCGTGTTAAATATGTTAAAATGAAAAAAATATATATGACAAAAATGGGGTTCGAACCCAAGTTGGCGGAAGGAAGAAACCTTGTGTGCGGAGCCTTACACGTACCCATAGTCCCAGTGGCTATGGGTACGTTTAACGTATCTCTAGACACTTTCATGAATTAAGAAAAAAATTAATTACTTGATTATCAAGAATAAACCATTATGGAGACCACGACATACATTTAGCAGCACATGCTTAGCCATATGTGGTAGTTATATTATTATTTATATTTAGTCTTACTTTGTTTTGGATACTTGTATTTAATGTAGCCTTTGTAATCATATTTGAGAATATTCACCTTTAATTAACATTTTCGTGACACTTTGAGTTTAGCCGTATGCTGTTAGCATAGCATCTGACAGGTTAGCTTTAGCTGGCTAACTGTTTATTCCACAATGTTAAATTATGGTGAATGTGTACGCCTTTGGAGGATAGTTTAGTTTAGTTTTTTTTTTTTTTTTTTTACACCTGTCCTGTTTGTAGCGGGACCTAGAGGAGGACCTTTCCCCGGTGATTGGCTCCTACCTGCCCGCTGCTTCACACATCGTGTCCTGGCCTTGTTCGTTTCCCTCTGCGGTCCCACGCTGCCGTAATCCCCCCGTCCCCTCGTCATACTGCTAAGCCGCTTTTTAGTTGGCCGCCCTCTTCGGACGGGTCCAGGGTGGTTTTTGCCAGCAAACAGCCCCGAGGGGAGACTTTCCTCCGGGTTAATGTCAGTCAGGGACTTCGGGGCTTTTCTCACATAGGGCCCGGTGTCTTTTAACGCTGCCCGGTTGAGTTTGACCCTGCTAGAGGACGGCAACATACTGAGAAATAAACTCAGTAAACAACCACGGTACGGACTCAACGTTAAGCTCAGCAGCACAACCACACACTCCACCTTAATTAAGTTCACGTTTACCTGTAACAACGTCACAACAATGCGCCATATCTGATAGCGTAGGGGCTTCCATCAAAGGTGACAAGTAACCAAGTACAAATACTTTGTTATTGTACTTAAATATTTTTTTTATCTGTATCAAACTTGAGTATTTATTTTTTTGGCGACTTTTTACTTTTACTCCCTACATTTTCTTAAACAAATATGTCATTTCTATTCCTTACATTTTAAAAATGAGCTCGTTACTTTTAAAACCTTCAAAGATGACGTCACAACATAAAAGACGCAAACCAACGCCATTCATAAAGGGTAACAACAGATTTCTGGGTTTAATTGAGCATTTTTTTATTTTATTTTTTCTCGACACATTTTATTTTTTATGAGTTCTACATTCTCCAGGTTTTTTCCCCCATGTATCAGTTCTTTACAAGTTCTTAAAAAAATAAAATATATGGAATTTGCTGGGTTAAAAACCCTGTCTTATTATTTCAGGGACTTTTGTTTTACTTTTTACTTAGGAGCCAATTCAATACTTTTACTTTTAAACATTTAATTTGTATTTATTTATTTATTTTTTTGTGCATTGTTGTAATATAAGTGCTAAATAAAAACATTTTGATTTATTCTATAAAAATCTATACAGTTCCATTGCCTTGATTTTGATATAAATCATTGCCCTATAGCTCACATATACAGTGTACACCACACACACACACCTCAAAACATTTTTCATCACTGACTGAAAATATTTCTTTATGAATTGGTAAAATTATTAACCGACTAATCTACATAGTGAATTATGTTTAAAGGGTTTTTAGGCTGCCTGTGCTGATATCTAAAAGTGCACGAGAGTAGGTTGGCCTTTGACATAGAAATATATAAATGGAGGATAGCAGATTAAATTGAACTCTCTCCATTTATTTTCATATTATATGTAGCAGGTAGTTTAAATACAAAATAATAGTCTTGCAGCAATTTAACTGCATAGAGAACCTCATTAACACATTAAACCGTGATGCCCAGTGTAACAAAGGTAGGATAGAATTAGCATTTGAAACTAAATATTTGCTTTCATTTTAATACAATATTAGTTTAATGCAACTAGTTTCCATCAGGTGAGAATGAGGAACTGATGTATTCTGTAATGTAAGTAACATGTATTGTACATAAAAAGATGACAAGATACAATAATTGTTCCCCCACATGTATGCAGTTATATAAAACATATATGTTTATTACTTCGATATCATATACCTTGTTTGTTTTCTTTGGTAATATTTTGTGTCTTGAAAAGTAAAAAAAAAAAAAGAAAATTAAAACAGGAAAATGCATCAGAATTCTTTCAACTTTAATGGTAAGCTTAATTTTCTAAGCTGTCGATATTAAATATGACATTTTAATTTAGATCCCACATTTATTCAATGTGTTAATTATCCTTCATTGTTATTATATATATATATAACTCACTGTATGTATCCACTTCCAGGTAAAGGTTTGTCTTCTATGGTGGTAATGATCCATTAATATCAGATACTGGCAAAGAAACAAAGCAAATGTATCCAGCATTCCAAGCTATGTCACATCATTGCAGAATATGTGTTGCTGCGGTTAAACTAAAAGAAGAAAAGTTTAAAATTAGACAATTCCAAAGCTGTGAAGTGAGTGAAATGTCCATCCATCCCGTTCCTGTTTGCAGTTTTACGGTGGTCTAATGGTGCCTATTTCCAGCTGTCAATGGGTGTTAGGCGGGGGTCACACCCTGGACAGAGCGATGAGTGAAATGTTCAAATGAAAAATGTCCTAGAGTGGAGCCTTGTGGGATCTCAACATCAATTGCTAAACAGAGTAAGACATAAAGACCCAAAACTGTAAGATGCTTGTTTAATATACAATAAAATTGACCTTTAAGATTGTTAATTAGACTCAATGTGACACAGATTATCAGAAAAATTCACAAATATTAGAGAAAATTAAGTGTAGTTTATGATATCTACTGATGGAATACAGAAGCGTATGATGTGGAAGTGAGGGGTGATGGAAAGACCCTGGTGTTGGGAAGTAGCCGGTCCCTTGACTGCGGCGGCCTGATTCACAACACCAGCTGTCCCGCCTCACTAAGTCAGCAGATGGCGCTCTGATGATGATTAAACTTTTTCTTCAATCTTGATAAGGCAGAGGAGAGGTTCCACCTCATCGCGTCCTCCCCAGGGGTACGGAGTCCGCCCTGAGTCTTCATCTTCCCTCTAATCTTTGCCACATCTGCGGCATCTGTGAAAAGAAAAGATGCAAATTAGCATCAGAGGAAACCATTGGAGGCGAACGGCAAGAGATGCTCGCAGCAAAGGGAACTTTCTCTTGTTGAGATCTCTTCATACAAGCAGACATGAGTGAATTGGGGGAGTCTCTGCCTTGCCTCTCCACACCTGCCAGGCATTAAACCACCCACCACCTCCTGCTTCAACTCTGGCGCTTCAGCGCTACACAGCTCAAAAAAACATCCTCTATGCAAATTTTATAATCAGACCACAGCGTTGAAGTATGTGTGTACGTACAGTGAAGAGGAATGTGAGCCTTTACTTAGCATTCCAAATGAGTTGGGATTAGAATGAGATAAAGAGTACGGTGAGTAGCAGGAAAAGTGTTACACGAGGTCACTGATAATTTTGTCTCTCTAAAGCTCTTTAAATCTTCCTGACTGCTCCTACTGGGCTGTGCTGTGCGCTGAAGGAACATGTGCAGTTTCGCCAATGTGTGTGTGTGCACCTACAAAGGCATGGCATGTTGGGAAAATATTTATGACAGGAAGAAATCACATGTTCAATTCCTACAACTCGCTCACAGATCAGTTCAGATCGTCAGTTGACGTTAAAGGGACAAAGCATGAAAGGATGTCTAGAAACGATGTTATGGTAGTGAATTTAATAGTTTCAATGTAAACATGATAATGTGCCAAAAAATGAAGACAATAATGGAACCATTTGCTCGTCATTTATTCTGCAAAGCTATTTCAATGATCTTTTTAGAACAGTGTGCTACAACCTTCAGCTGTCTTTTGTTCACTGGAGAATTGTGAAGTCATTCTTTTAATGGGCGATAGGATATGAATGTTGGCGTTTCTGCAGGAAGTTAAAGAGCAAGAGAAACCGGCACATAAAATTGTGCGTTTAGGGAAACGCTGCATGCGCTCCTTTGTTTGTGCTTTCTGTCTGCGTTTAGCATTACAGTGTCTGTGAACGCACAGCAGTGGCTCATTATCTGCAGCTTGTGCTGCAAACCGCTGAAAAAAACTTCGATGTAGGATAAAGTATGGGTGGATTATTTAAAATAATGACGTATACTGTTCTGAACCATTTTCTAAAGCAAAATAACTATACTAAAAGAAAACATAAGCAAGATTACATGCTTTAAGAAAAAAGAAGAGGACATTTATAATCTAAATGTTTTTTTTATTTAAAAGATATTTTGAATCCCCGCGACCCTGAAAAACAGGAACAAGCGGGTCTGAAAATGGATGGATGGATGGATGGACATCATTTTAATCTATAGTGTAAAATATCTGAAAAAAAATTTCAATACTCCAAAATGACTAGTTTAAGGTAATTTAATTTAGGAGAGCATGTCTTTCAAATGGTAAAAACGAATTTAAAATATCTTAAATTATGATTGTTTTAAAGAAATGCATTTAATATTTGAAAACAAATAACAGTTTATCCAATTGTTTGTGTGTAAAAATACTGTTAAGAGAATGAAAAAGTACAAATGTCGGAGTAGCCATGTCAGAAAAAGAAAAAGTAAAGTGTCACAATGGCGTTTGTTGCTTTGTTCATCAGACCAAGCTTTGATATCAGGATTTCAGTTGCAATTTAAACCAGAAGGATCTAAATTTGTCATGAATTCGCATGCATTTCTTTGTCTTTCACTGGCCCGGGTGTGAAGCTACTGGGAATGTAGCGGCAGCTGAATGTCTCTAAATAGCCCTGTCTGCTTCATCATATGGTTGCTATGGCAGCCAGCCTCTTGATTCGAGGAAAAACGTCCACATGCTCTGAGAGGTCCTCTTCACCTGCCTGCTATAGATCTACGCCGCCGCTTCTTGGTGAGGGAGAGAAAAAAAAACGCCTCGCCGGAGAGATGCAGCCACTTAACTGCGCGTATGAATAATGTGCCGCTCGCTTGTATACGTGTCTTCCGTATGGGTGCCAATCAATATTTGGGCCACTCATGCGGACAAGATCAATGCACCATTGCTTTTCTTTCTGGGTGATTCAAGAAAAGTACTTAAAGGCATTTAAATGATCGAGGAGGAAGACTAGGTGGAGAGGTCTAGGAAAATACAGGAGGAATGGGGTGGAAAAGAAATGTGATGTCGTTGATAAAACAGATGAGAGAACAGCTGGTACCAAAAATGAGGTGATAGTGAGAGAAATGAAGCATGCAAAAGACGATGAATGATCTGTGACACGAGAGAGAGGAAAGGAAATGACGAATGGCTATAGATAGGAGAATATTCAGTGTTTGCTTCTTCATCAATTCCTGCTGTTCCTCCTCCCATTCCTTTGTCTTTTCCTTGTACTTAGAGTTCTACGTCTCATTCCTATATGATCGGCAGAGGGACAAACAGGTCGTTTAAAACTATAGGATGACAGGAAACAGCACTGTGTGCATGAATGGAGCTACACAAGCCTCGCCTCGTGTGATGACTTTGTCCTTAAAATGTTCCCGTGGTGCTCTCAGAAAGCACAAGGGTGTGGAATCAATAAGAGAGACAGGGTTTAAATGCTATCAGAATAAGAGATTACAATACATTTTACCCCAAACTGCTGAGCAACGCCTCATTAAATAGTTTATTTAGAATTTTTTTTTACATCAAACCATAAACTGTATCACATTTGGCATTATTGAAAGAGATGTTGTATTATTAATTGAATTATCATCAAAATGACCAAAGAATAAAATACATTTTCATGTAAAAATCAAATACAGTTTTATAATAATATTACATATTTTTTTTATATAATATGTAAATATAAGTGTGATATATTATGTAGTTACATTTTTAACTGAATACTTTATTCTATATTTCCTGAAATTTGTATTCTTTTAGGGTGACATTTGAATATTCTGTCCAGGGACTTCATATGAAAAATAGCCTTCTGGCTAAATCTGGTACATTTTCTGTATGGATATTAATGTACACTGTCCCTGTTAAATAAACCAATAAATAAAATGAAATAAATAAAAGATTTATTTCATGTATTTCGAGCTAGACAATAAAACAAACACAAAAAAAGGAAATACATTCCATGCAATGAAGTCTATCTGGCTCTTGAAACAAGATACAAAACATAAAAATAAAACATAAATGCTCAAAATGGAGTGGGATGAAGTAAGTGATTTGAACCCACTTCAGTGTAAAAAAAAAAACAAACGACATTTGAGGGAAAAAAAAGCATTAATTTCTTAATGGCTTATACGTAATACAACTTTGTTATGTGTCTACACATAAGATAATATACATATTGCGGCCTGTGTTTAATAAGAGATGAGTTGGGTTATGTTTAAAAACAGCACGATACAAGAGCTAAGTCTCCATGAAGCTCTGGAGCGTGCTGTAAGAGACACCAGGCTGTAAAAAGAAAAATCCATAAGAAACTTTTTATATTTGGAAATGATTTCCACGGACAGAAAAAACACCTTCTTCCATAAGAGGAGCAGTGCAAAACGCAGTCGATAAAGACAGCACTCTCAATTTCCTCTGCGAACACACAAGCCGGGTGATTGCATTTGAGAGAGTTGGGGCGCGTCTCTCCACCGCCTAATGCGTCGCTAAATTGAGTTGGGAAATGACGACGCCTGTTGTCTTCGCTCAGGATGGAAGCCAGGGAGGCAAAAAGCTTCCTGGCCTCTCTGCATTTAGGAGCACACACCATTACCCAGACCTCCACTTGGGTCACATGCTATCCTCGCCTATCCTCTTACACCACAGCTACATGCTTTATGCAATGAGATGCTCGATTTTCATTTTTAATGGAAAATTATAATCAAGTTCATTAGCAGACATTAACAACCACCTGAATAATGCTATCTGGAGCCTAAAGATCTGCATCTCAAGGGCTGGAAATGTTAGTGTGTGCATAAATAGAAATGAGTGTGTTTTGTGTCCATTATAAAGACGCTGTGGTGGTCAGCTCAGGAGAGAGGCGGCAATAAAACGCTGGCTGAGCATTTGCCAAGAATCCATTTCCTTCTACTCAGGTTGGTTTAAGAGGCCCTTAGCCAGGCCCACAAACACACACACACACACAGACACACAAAGTGGTGTCCTCATGTACCCCCCTCACCTAAAAGTAGACCCTTTCAAATAGTTAGCATCATCATGAATATCAGACTTCCTAAATAAAAGCCCTGTCTTTCATTTGTAATGCAAATGATCTGACTCAGAAATGACATTTAAACAAGCTGTAGTTATCTGGTCTTGCTGATCAAGGATAGGCATATTGCTAAAGAATTAAACGTGTTAATCTGAGGGTCATTTTAAGTAAAGTAATGATGTATACATAGAATATTTTGGTGCATTATTAAACAAAGAAAGTCGCACATCTCTTGCATTTATAGACACTGAGATAATGTCTTCGTTATATTGATTGGGGAACAGATGACAAGGAGACAATAGTCTGCCAAATCAATGGTAAATAGCTGAGCTAGCTCACGTAGCACACTGTACACAAACATCCACCATGTCAGCTGCAGCCGCACCGCTGAACTTCATATTACATTAGCAACAATGGAGGAGCTTTTATTGTGAAAGCCCCACCCTCACACCCACACAGTGGAGATAAGGTCATTTGCCTCAGCCTTGCCTTTATTTTAAAGCGTTGTCCCTAATGAACCGCACACGCAAGCACTGGCAGTATTTGAATTATTACCAAAATGACGGGGCTTTAACTTAATCTAGTAATGCTTCTAATCTCTGTGTGTGTGTATGTGTGTGTGAAGCCTAACAGAGAGGAGGGTTAAAGTGAGTATGTAAATGAGAGAGAGAGTGCAGCTTATCTCAAGACCAAAGTGTGTGTGTGTGTGTGTGTGTGTGTGTGTGTGTGTGTGTGTATGCTCGGATGTTACCCACCTGAAAGCTTCTTTTTTCTGATATATAGAGTTGTTGTCATGAGCAAATTGATGAGAGAAAAATGAACCTGGAGCCTGAGAGGAGTTATTGTACTCGATTTGTCAAAGCACAAGGAGGCTTGAGCGCTGATCATCAAATAAAGCGCTCGTTCTTCAGCATTACAATAAAACATTGGTTTCTGTGCAACCC
Source organism: Gouania willdenowi (assembly GCF_900634775.1). NCBI lineage: Eukaryota > Metazoa > Chordata > Actinopteri > Blenniiformes > Gobiesocidae > Gouania > Gouania willdenowi. The sequence goes on from NC_041054.1 coordinate 19,748,590, forward strand.
ATAAACCACCACTCATCCTTTGACTGCTCTGGTCTGATCACCCGTTATAAATCAAGACGCTTCACTCGCCCTCGTCTCTCTCTCTCGCCCTCAAATTTTTAGCATATTATTTAACTCTCTGGACTAAAAATGTAGACGGAGCTACAAATTAACAAGCCCGTGCCTGATGCTTTGATGAATGTTTTGGCACAGAGGCGTGCCAAAGGAGCACTAACCCTGATGACTCCTGCAGGGATGTCGGGGATGCTGGGCCGAGCGAGGCCTTTTCTGTGGCTGGATGGATGGATGGATGGATGAATGGGTGGAGGACTGGACAGGTGGGTGCTGGGCCAGCGCGGCAGAGAGCTGTAAAGAAACAACAAGGTCAGCTTTTTGGCAGAACACCTTGATACTGGTATGCAAAAAAAAGAAGAAAGAGAAGAAAAATCACAAGATGCTGATGGCGTAGCGAAACGGCACCATGTGTCGTCTACAGTGAGGGACCAGCTTTCGTTTTTCGAGCTAAATTAACACTCTTTTTATGAACATCTAGGAACATCAACTGTTACAGTAATGTGGCATTATGGCTCCTATTCAAAGTATATGCAGGCAGGTAATTATGGATTAGCAGAGTCTTCCCCTGGAATAATCTCACAGTCACACATAAACCCGCACAGTTCTCATGTATACATACACACACGCTGCTGTACACGCCTCAGACCTACACAATCGTCGGCCATCACACACAGCTCGCCGGTTTGGCAGCCATTTTGCAAGACTGCTCTTGAATGTTCAATTAGGGGTAATTGTTGCCATTTACTTCTCGCCTTTGCATTTATGTGAACAAACAAAGTATAGCGTCTCTACAGCACTCACCTGACAGATGCTGCTGCTGCAAAATAACAGAATGGTTCTTAATAACTGGGAGTGTCTTTGTTGAGGCCGCACAGTAAGTGTAAACCAGGACATGGTCGATGACGGTCAGTGTGCCAGTTACTGCGGAGCCGTGTGTGAACTCCAGATGGCGTTAATGTAAGTACACGGTGCAGCTCATTGAAACGTATGAGAGGGGTGATGGTGGGGAGGGAGGGGAGGGGGGCACGCCCTACAGCTTGTCACTGCTCATATATGGAGGAGGGGAAGGAGCTGGTGAGCTGGGAAAAAACGGCAGAGGAAATGGAAAGGCTGAAATGGAATAAATTGAAAAAGGAGAGACGGAAATAAAGGGCGAGAGAAAATGTACAGTTTGTTCTCGTCGCCTCTGTTCTGGCCTCTAAGATCCTGGTTTTACAGAAGCTACAACAATGTATACAATGAATGTTAAATACATACAATTAACTGCATGACGTTGGCTCTTTAAGGACTTGTATCAAAAGCCAGGAAGTGAAAAAACTTTTTTGTACGCCCATACAAACCAGTGAAGATTATCAAAAAAAAAGACGGATGTGTCACTTCTACATGGAAGGTTTTTCAACCAAAGATTTTTATTGAACCCTGAATATTGATTCCACACATTTGTAATAAAGAAAGAAAAGAGGAGAATTTACAATCTTACTCCCCCACATTGAGATCTGCAATCACATGGGCAGTGTTTAACAAAGGCCACCTAAGGATAGCACATCCCTGAGTGTAGCTGGCACAAAGAGTCGATGCACCGTTCGCTCTCGTACGCACGATCTATAACGTGCTTTTTCAAGATTCAGGATTTCAAAAAGATTGATGAGGTGAGAAAAACCTGATGACTGGGTGTCATTAGGTGGAATCTCAGTGTTAATGTTGAGAGGAGAGAGAAATGACAGAGAGAAAGAAAGAGAGAGAGAGAGAGTACAGGCGGCCGCAATGCGCACATGTGATCTCCCAGGTCGCGGTCGGCGACGGATGACACCCTACGAGAGGAGTTCCAGACATGATGATCAGACATACTGTATGCACATGAGAAGGGATGGGGGGTGCATTATTCAACATACACTATGCACATTCCCTCCCACGCAAATGGCTTACAGTCATAGTGTGACATCAGACTCACACGTATGATCCCTTTTGTCTGGGTTAATGGGTCACGTTTGGCTCGTGCTCGTGCTCTTGCACACACACACACACACACACACACACACACACACACACACACACACACACACACACACACACACACACACACACACACACACACACACACACACACACACACACACAGACTTCATCTCTCACACACAGTCATGTGTAGAGCAGCCGACTGCAGCTCCCCCCCCCCCACCCCCCGATGCACATGTGTTCTGTGTAGAGCATACTACATACTACAGTGGTGTCATGACCGTCAGTCGCCCTCCTGCCCCCCCCCTCCTCTGAGCCTCTGTGTCCTCAAAGCGCACCCTCCACCCCAACTGGCCATGAGATGATCTGCTGTGACCGTTTCCTCCTATCACTGTGAGTCACGAGTGTTTGACATGAACGCCTGTGTTACATGTCTTTTTTTTTAATGTGGAATATTAATCCTTTGACTTCAGACGTAGACGTGATCGCTGACGGCGAGAACTTTCCCACCCATCAGGGGCGGTTTGGAGCAACGCTACAGCGCCAGACTGTCGAGACCCTTTGTCTCCCACCATTACATAGGGATGAAGGGCGCACGCGCACACACACGCGTGCACATGCAAAAATACTCACAAGAATATATGCACACTGCACATTTTGGCAGGGCTAAATAATACATGGAAACAAAGACACTTATTATAAGAAGTCACACACCACACTGTCACAGTTTGTCTGGTGCCAAAATCATCCAAAAGTGACAGTGTACATGCTTCCTGGAGCACATCTGCCCATGCACACCTGTATGTGTGAATTTGTCAATTTAACACAATCTTGTGAGAAAAGAAAAATTTGGCCACTTCATGCTGCACTTATGTGGAATGTGTGTCAAGGCATGCGTGTGTCCTCAGACTCACCTGATGGTACCCCTGGAGCTGGTTGCCGTGGTGAGGCAGCATCAACTGGGGATGCAGAGCCGTGACACCTGACGTCCCTCCCTCCTTCCCCTCTCACTCTTTTTGCAGTAGTATAGGATCAGTATCTACACCCCAGCACTGACAGAAGAGGGGGAGAAAGAAAGAGAGGGGGGGGGGTTCTTATTGAGCTTTGTGGATCATACCATCAGCCACATGGAGATAAAGGGACGCCGGGGAGGGGGGTAGAGCTGGTAGGGAGAACCCTGATAGTGCACGGTTTGGCTGCCTTTGAATCACCCTGCTGTCTGCGCAGAGATGGTCTCTCCCTGCACCGCTGCTCTGATTGGACAACGGGCTTCCTCCTTCATCAAAATGTAAAATTCCAAGACAGAGAGTAGTGTATCGTTTGTGTGTGTGTGTGCGCGTGTGTGGGAAAAAAAAAGAAATCATGTCTGAAAGAAAGACAGACAATGCAAGAAAAATGTGTCCATATCCTGATATTTGGGATGTCTCTAAAAATTACATACCATGTGTATGAAAAATAAAATAAAAGCCTAAGTGTGTCTGCAAAAGTGGGTCCTTGTGTGAACGTTGTGTTCATGTAAATGTGTGTGTGATGGTGCCTTTGCGTCAGGGCGACAACATACAGGATGCTATTGTCTGTGTGGGCGTGATTAAAGAAGAGATAGTCGAGGGAGAGACACAAGACAAAGGGAGACAGAGATGGGAAGACTTGACGAGCACACGTGTGTGAGTGCACGCGCGTGTGTGCGTGTGTAATGAGGATAAGAAGCCTGTGTGTATGTCCTGAGAGCTGCTGTCATTCGTCTGTGTATAGCTGATTGTGTTGGGACGCAAAAGGGCTTGTCAGTCAGTTTGCTGTCGCGCGCGCACACACACACACACACACACACACACACACACACACACACACACACACACACACACACACACACACACACACACACACACACACACACACACACACACACACACACACACACACACACACACACACACACACACACACACACACACACACAGGATCATGTCAAGTTGTGGGGCAAGGCCGCTCTGACAAGCTGACTCAACCCCCCCCCACCCCTCCGTCTGTAACCTTTCACCTCGCTCCCCGGGCTCCTCCACCAACAGTGTCACATGCAGGATCGATCAGCTGATTTGTTGAGTTTCTTTATGAACTGCAAACAGTTGTTTCTAAAAGTGGGCTGTCAAATGAAGATGGCAGGAGAGGCACAAGAAGGCAGATGGTTGGAGCGCTCGCACGCAGAATCAAAGCTGAAATAATGCTGACTCACTGAGCACATGGCAAGGCCCTAAAATACACAGCATCCTTTTGTTTTCTGTACCTGGTTATCCTCTACAGGGTCAAAGCTAATCGGTAGCTGCAGTCTATATAGCTAACTCAGAGCGCCATAGCACGCCTTTAGATAATACATAAGGTACATATACAGTCGGTGTCAAGGCAGAAACCTAAAAGACCACCAAACAAAAGAGTGTTTGGCTTCCATTTGTCCCATTCCCAGTAGAAATGTGCAGCAGTGAGCTTTAACCTTACACATTAAACAGACTTTGCCTCTTTCCTTCCTCTTCTCTGTCTCTCTTCTGCTGCCGATTTAATTACCTTCTATATTTATCGAAGCTGGAGATGCTATTTTGGTTTCGCGACTCTTGTCACTGATATCGGGAGGCTACATTATTCAGAGAACAGAGCTCTGGGGGGCAGCAGGCGCAGAACAGAACACCGTTGTTAAACGATGGAGGATGTGCCACGCGTTTAATTGTAAACCTCGACAGTCTATCATCTTTTTCTGCCTGATTTAAAGCATTTTTGAATAAAAACAAAAAAAACGGGGAAAAAAACAATGCAGAAAGAAGGCAGCGACACTTCTCTTCACATTGTGCCATCTTCAATCTCTGAAGACATGAAAAGAAAGAGAATTTCACACAATAAAACCGATAAAATGGTTACAAAAAACCAAGAGATGCACCTATCAGTATCACACACACACATGCACACATACACACACACCTTGTGGGTATAGATTGGTGTCCTCCATATTTGGTTGTGATTTATGATCGCTCTTCAGCAGAGGCCACAGTCATCTAAGAGATGATGGCCATATTGATCAGATAAACAGTTTCATTTACTGTCAAAGACTGCCACTCACACACGCACACACACACACGCACAGCAGGAATAACCTAGCTTTCTGCATCATCAATTCCAGACCTCCTCCACTTCTTGCTTTTCTTTCTCTTCTTCTCCTCCCCCCAGGCCACCTCACCCTCTCCTCTGCTCTGCTCTCATAGTCCACTTTAACACGTTCCTTTTCTGCACTCTTTTTCTCACCTGATTTCTGCCAACAATCCACCTGGTTTGCTCCCAACATCTCCCACACACATATTGCAAGCTCTTTGTTTCACCGATCATCTCCCTGCGTATAGGGTTTCCAGTTATAACACACTGGAGGTGTCAGAGTTGAACATCATCAGTAGCTGTAACTGTGCCTTCTGTTGCTGAGAATATCAATAGGAAATTATACATGATAAACAAGCTCAGCGGAAGCTGTTGCTTGAGTTGCTAATTGTAAGAATTTAGGAGGTTAAGTTAGCCTGAGGGCCGGTTGGTGGTGCTGTGGATTCTAATTGCCACCAATATGAACAGTCTGGTTTGCTCATGTCACAGACCAAAAGCATGAAAGTTAGGTTAATTGGAGGCATTGAAACCAAAGCGGTGCTTATTAAGGGAGGTCTTTTATAAAGATACAATAAAGCTAAAGGCCAAGCCTTTTTATTTTATTTTCTAAATTAAATTAGGCTGATTTTTTTTTATCAATGCAACCACCTACACCAGTGGTTCCCAACTTTTTTTTAAATGGTGACCCCAGCTTGATATCGCACATTTTTGGCAAAGATCACAAAATCATGTTTGTTATACTGTGTTAAAGATACGGAGTAGCCAGGATTAGTGATGGTTCAGATATTTTTATACTGCATTTAATTTGAACTAGATTTATATTTGACAAAGTGAACATATAGAATACTTCTGTTTAATATTGTGTGGTGGTTTATTCATAAAAATAGTGTAATAATGATTTCATTCAACTTTATTTATATAGCTCTAATTACAACAATAGTCATCTTGTAGCGCTCAAAGAATTTATATAATAATTTAAGATATATATATATATTAATAAATGAGAATATATAGATTTACTAATAATTCAATAATTAAATTTATTTTAAATATACAGTAATTATTTCTTGATCAATTACTAGATGTTTCAGGCGACCCCACATGGGGTCTTGACCCCAAGGTTGAAAAACCCCGCCCTACACAGTAGACGTTGGGGATGTGAACTCTTCATGTGTTACAAAAGGAAACAAAAAGGATTGGTTTAAGAGCTGAAGCTCATTATAAACACACTCCCTTTCCTTGACCTTCGAGCAATAGAAATAACACAAAATATTAAGACTACTACTATGACTAATAAATAGAATTATGATAAAATAATAATTATCAGTATTATGGACTTGGTGTGAGTCAAATGCCCTTTGTTGTTGTTCACTGAACACGTTTGTGGTCAAACCAGCATGTCAGTGGAATGCATCAATGCATGGACTACAAGAGCCAACACCCCACTCTCTTTTTTCTTTGCTGTCTCATGACTGTGTGATTTTCCTGAGACATTGAGTGTTGTGGGAGCTCAGACAATAGAGGAGAGGATGGTCAGAGCACCACAGCTTGTTCACTCGCTCCTGTACAGTAATATTCTTCTGCAGTGTGAAACTACGGCAATATGTTTTTATGTGACAAGCCAAGTGTCAATGTTTCAAAAAGGGAAAGGGAATTACCCTGAAGCTAAATTACACGTCGGCCTAAGAGCTAGAGGCTAAATTAGGAACGTTTCTTTTTTTTTTTTTTTTTCTTGTCTGCACATGCTGTCAAAGGTCAACACCACAGGAAGTGCAATCATTATGAGACAGCAATGCATATGTTGTTATTGCAATAAAATACATTGATTTATTTTATTGCTTAATTGTGACCATCACCAGCCCTCCCTAAGGAAGGGTAAGAAATCTTTTATTATAGGGAGGATATAAAAAGGGAGAGCAGTGTTACACCTAAGTGGAGGGGGAGGGGGAAGGGGAGGGGAAAGGGAGCAGGGAGGAGAGACTCAAGGCAGGAAATAGAAAAGGTGGGGAAGAATAGACTGTTCTTCGTATACCAGCATATGTGCAAAAAAAAAAACCCGCTACTGCAAGCCCAGGAACTGCCCTGGACCCGCAGATGCAGCCAGGCCAGCAGAAAGAGCGGAGGCCAGGGAGCCCCAGGCAACCCCCCGTGGCCGAGCAACCCCCCAGATGCCCCCAAGTTCCCAGGCCGAGAGGCAGCCACCGCCCCCCACACACACATCCGAGGAAGCCCCAAGCAGCCGAGCATCCAGCGCATCCCCCCACCAACCCCAACCCCCAACCCCAAGGCCCCCCACCCACCCACCCCCAAGCACCCAACCCCCCGAGGGAAGGGCCCAGAGAGCCCCCCGCCCGAGACCCCAGCAGAGGAGCCAAGGCCCCCGCCCAGCAGACGGCCAGAGCGCAGCCGGCGGGCGGGTGCCCGCCGGTGGGCCCAGAGCCAGCATGGTCCGGACCCCAGGCCAGAAGGACCTGGAACGGAAGCAGCACCAAGAGCAGCGCCCCCAGGGACGACAACCACGACCATAGTCGCCGAGGGCACCAAGGGGATGCTGCAAGCCGCCCCGCCGGCCCCCAGGTGCACCGACCAAGCACCACAGAGCGCGCCAGATCGCCTTTCCTTGATGCCGCCCGCGGAGCCAACATTGACCAGAAGTGTTTTAGGAATTCAGCAGGGAACCCATCTGGACCTGGTGCTTTGCCTGTTGACATGCTATCCAAAGCATTTTGTAGTTCTTGTAAGGTTAATGGTGAGTCTAAGGTGGTTTTCTGCTCTATGGTGAGCTGTAGTAGGTTTAAGTTATTGAGGAAGGTTTTCATATCTTCAGGGTCAGGGTTTAGGTTTGATGAGTATAGGTTTTGATAGTAATCATGAAAAACCTTATTATGTCCTGAGGTAAGTTTAAAGTTTGACCTGAATTATCAAAAATTGCCGCTATGAAATAGTTTTCTTTGTTGTGTTTAAGCTGATTTGCTAAATATTTGCCTGATTTATTATTTTCTGAACGTTTCTGAACCTTCGTCACTAAATCTTTCCCAAAAATGTGTGAGCCCCAAATACACAATATAAACTGAAGTCATGAACGCCTTTTAAATCCTTTACCATTAATAATTTAGTCCCAGGGTTCTCACCAGGAGTTTTACACAGCGTGTGGGGATTGTGAGGTGTGTGAGAGAGAGCCGCTGGCGTGAGTGTTGTGGGGGGGGGATATCCAGAAAATGTTAAAATTTATAACCCTCTGACGGTCAAATTTTGTAAAGCTAAAGTTTTTTTGTCTTTGTTCCAGCCTCACTTTAAAGCCAAAACGTTATTTGTTGAGTTTGTGAAGGTCATGATGAATGTAATTAGTTACTCATGCTTGGTATAGGTACTGGACAAATAAATACTCTGAGACTGTAGAGACAAGAAATTATATTTTATTTAAAAGACCGATTCGAAGACGCGCTTTTCAAATTTAAATGAGGTATTATGTGAGACCTGCAGAGATATTGAGACTGTTATGGACACGGGGGACCCCCCCATTCATTTTATATTTTTCTGTTGTTTTTTTTAGATCAGGGGTGGCAAACTTCAGTCATCGAGGGCCGGATTCCTGAGACTTTTAGATGTGTCCCTGCTCCAACACACCTGAATCACATGAATGGCTCGTTATCATGTTTCTGCAGAGCTTGATGACCATAGACATGATAATACGTAGACAACGCATCGACTGCTGCCGCCCACTAGAGCGGTGCGTCAACAGGGCGGCCATCTTGGACTGGTGGCAATCGCTCCTACAGTGCGCTACATCTATAGAGGAATGATGTGTTACACTATAAAAGTTGTCATAAATCACTCAATTCTCAAGCAATTTCCACAGGGTTTATTTGTAACAAATGTAAGACATGATAGATAGATAGATAGATAGATAGATAGATAGATAGATAGATAGATAGATAGATAGATAGATAGATAGATAGATAGATAGATAGATAGATAGATAGATAGATAGATAGATAGATAGATAAAAAAGAACCTAGAAAACGTTCAGATGTGCTTTTTATTGACAACATTGTTTAAGGCTATACATTACATTTGACAATTATTATTGTGTAAGTGTACTTCTACTGTATTATTATTGCTATTCTTATAATTATTATATTCCCATAATATTGTATTTTTATTATTATTAATACTTTATATTAATGTTAGATGTATTCTCAATGTATTATTATTATAATACACTATCATTCATTATTGTAGCCAAAGAACTGAAATGTTCAAGGATGTGTGTGTGTGTGGAGATTATGTGTTAAGTGGTATAACCAGCATTTTAAATATATCATAGCTACATCTTTGACATTTTTTAAAAAACTAACAGTTTGGAAATCAAAATAATTCTACTTAGAGACTGAGAAATACTTCTTTCTGTCGTAATGTCCATGCACCACTGCCTCCACCACCACCGGTCCAAGATGGCGGCGCTGTTGACGTGTCCCTGCACACTCGATGCAGCGTCTACGTATATAATGTCTATGTTGTATAATGTGTATGTACACCAGTGGCGGCTGCTGGTCTTTCATGCAGGGGAAGCTCAATTTCTGCCTACTTCAGAAAATGTATTTGTTTATTTAAATGTGAATTTTAGTAGAATTCACATTTTGTAGATTATCACACACATACACGCGCGCACGCACGCACGCGCGCAGCTGCTGTGCGCTGGAGTGTGAGTGTTTGGTCAAAAGTCTCATAATACAAGCAGTAACAGTCTCCACAAACACCAAACACAGACACTAGGTTTTTCAGAAGTTAATTCGCTATGAGAGGATCAGCAAAGTCTCCGTGTCAACACAGAGCAACGGACTGAAATATTTGAAAAACCCGCCTGTGTGCTTACAACGTCATACTCTCTGATTGGCTCATTTCGCTGTCAATCAAAATTGAATTAGCCTGAGACAGATCATCCAATCATCATCCATTATTCCAGCGTCCGGAACAGACAGATCCAGCCCACTGCTCCATAGACCTCCTGTGAAGCCCGGCGTCCGATGGGCGGGACTAAGTGCGTCATAACCGAGCATTTATCCAATGAGCGTCTAGTTTGACTGCAGTGGATCAACCCCTAAATCCTCTCCCATTGAAGTCAATTGAAGCTGAACTTCACCACTGTTTATTAACACTGTGACGCTGCGGTAATGAATGAAGAACGTCACGCTGTCACTGTCAGTTTCCTGTTATAAGAAGCTGATTCTGAACTAAACATACATGTGTTCTGTCATATATTTAGTCAATGAAATGTACACACAACACTACATATTTGACCACTGATTTTAGGGGAAGCTGAGGTTCCCTTGTAGTCTTAAAGCATCCGCCACTGATGTACACAATGGTTTCAACCAGGTGTGTTGGAGCGAGGACACATCTAAAAGTCTCAGGAAATCTCACTCTCGAGGACTGGAGTTCGACACCCCTGATTTAGATTATTGTTTAGATTATGAAGCATACTGTTTATTTTGGGTTACAAAGTGGAGAATGCCCACATTAGAGCTTTAATTAAGGCCTAAAAAGAAGCTGAGCCCGGCAGAACACGGCCCAAAACCATCCGACCTGAATGAAGCCAATGTCTCTTTAAGCCTTTCAAACCGACGGTATTCACATCCGTGCGAGTTCGGTCCGTGTTCTCTCGGGCCGGGTCTTATTTTCAGAATGAGAATCAGAATGGTTTATTTTGCTGAGAACAGTTTAGGGAATTTGACTGAAAACAAAAAAACACAAGCCAGCAGCAATAATAATAATAGTGATAAATATAAGGATAAGGGATAAAGAAAAATAAAGATAAATATATACAGTGTATATAAAAATATATATATATATATATACACATACAGTGCAGCAGGCCTGAATAGAGCTCTACTGTGTGCATCCTGTGCTTTGTAACATATAATCACCGTCCAATATAAACAGTGTGCTGTGTGTGTGTGTGTGTGTGTGTGTGTGTGTGTGTGTGTGGATAAAAAGTGCATCTCGTCTTTTGAATCAAATCTTATTTCTTGTCTCTACACACAGTGTCTCTGAATATTTATTAGTGGAGGACCAATACCAAGCATGAGTTACTCTATACATTCATCATCACCTTCACCAACTCAACAAATAACTTTTAGCTGAAACAACAAAAAAAAAAAAAATATCCCTATGCTGTGAATATTTCCTGGTGAGAACCCTGTAAATACAACATAAATAAGACATGCAGTGACAAAAACGTCAGGCTTTCTACCATTGAACTCTAAGAAGGACAAGAAATAGAAAAATATTTGAGAAAATGTGTGCTCCAACACAGCTAAAAGTGTCTGCTAACAAACCTCTCATCACTATCAGGTGTGTTGAATCATAAAGTCAAACCTACAAGATGGCAGCCTGCAGGACGGAGCTAAATCTGCTCTCCTTACTGAAAACTATCATTTGTATTTAAATACACATTTATCGGAAATAGTAACAAAATCATTTATTGCCAGAATTGACAGTAAAACAGATGCATTAAATATTTGTTCTGTAGCTATTCAGAATGAACCCACATCACTGGTATAGATAATGGGAACAGTTTAAAACACAATAGACGGGCTGCATGACAACATTCTACTGATCAACACACATCATATCAAGAGGAGGTCTAGTGTAGTGTTTCTCAAATGGGGGTACGTGATGGCACTACAGGGGGTACTTGAGAGAGAGAGAGTGGAAAATTAACAAATAAAGTGTCGGTCTTGATTCCACCCCAGGCGTGAGATAGCTGGAAATGATAAAAACTATAGAAATAAATCTATTCAGGAGCCACTGAATAGATTTTTCAACCTTCGGGTCAGGACCCCATGTGGGGTCACCTGTGGTTGCCTGAAATTTCCTAAAAAATGTAAATAGTTTTTTTTTATTAAAAAACAACACACAATCCTAAACAATTGTATTTCTATACTTTCACTTTGTGAAATATAAATCTAAACTAAAATGCAGTAAAAAAAATAAAATAAATATATATATATATATAGACAGTACATATATATATATATATACAGTACATATATATATATATATACAGTACATATATATATATATATATATATAATAAAGCTCAAACACGATCAAAAACTAATTCTAGGAAAAAAAATGTCTTTGGGGTTGCCAGAAATTCTCGATTCCCATCAAAATGGGGTCAAGATCCAAAAAAGGTTAAGAACCACTGCACTATATTATGTTTATTTTTACAAAATAAGATTCTTTAAAATGTGTTTTTTTTTTATCACTCGTGCTCTATTATAGTTGTTTTAAAATTGTTTTCTAAGCAAAATGTTGTAATCGGACAAAAAGGGGTACTTGGATACAGAAATAAGAGAACGGGGGCACTTGAGCCAAACACGTTTGAGAACCACTGGTCTAGTGCATACATTTTTCTTAAAATCAATAAATAAATAAGCAAAATATTTGTTCATATATATATATATATATTTTTTTTTTTTTCAAAGTTCTGACTGTAAAATAAATAAATCATAATACAAACTACTCCAACATTATTATTGGTAGCCTAGGATCTAACACAGAGGAGCTGTGAATCACTTCAGTTTGATAAAAAAACAACACCATCTAATGTTGAAACTAATGATTCTAGTAGAATGATGGAGTTTAAACCAAACTGCTTCCTCTCTAATGTGTTACTGTTGACACATTCTACATCACTGTTGATTTAGGGAGTCTCCAGATTCCCTAAATCAACAGTAGGAGTGAATGGGATTGTGATTGGTTATCCTTCTGTCCGTCTATGTTTGCCCTTTGAGTGCTGGTGTTAGGCACCAGTAGACCCCCACCACTCTGAACTGGAACAAGCTGGTCAGATGATGAAGGAATGAATGAATGTTGAATAAGAACCTTTACTGTGTCAAAGACAAAGCCTCCATTGTCCAACATGATCGATCGGGCACTTTCTGAGAGGCTCAAACCAATGGTGACCAATTCTTTCTGTGGAGAGTTATGAATCAGGTCTAAAATGACTTTATGGCAGACACAGGCCATTGGCGGTCCTCGGTCTAATTTTATGTTCCAAAAACACACAAACCTACTCCCAAAAATTTGTGAAATTTGTTATATTCCTTTTCTTGTAAAAATATAAAGTCAATGTTAAATATATACATGTAAATGTTAAATGTAAATGTCAGGGGTGAAAGGAAATATTTAATAACTAATGTGCAAATTCACCGGGAGTACCAAAATAAAAGCTCATTCCGGTAAATTTGCATATAGCTAAATATTTAGTTTCACCCGTGACAATTAGATTTAACATTTAGATTTAGATTCAAGATTTAATCTTAACGTTCAAGATTTACATTTAACATTTAGATTCAACATTTAGCATTTAGATTTAACATTTACATTGTTCCCCAAAGTAAACGTACAAAATTACAGAAAAATACAGAAAAACAAAAGCAAGAATACATTAAAAAAAATACATATATTTGCAACATTGGAGGAAAATACAGTTAAAGACCAAAGAAAAACAGGAAAAAATACTCCAAAAACACACAAAACTACTCCAAAAATGAAAAAAAAATGACAACAGAAATACACAGAATTACTCATAAAAATATACAAAATTACAGAAAATGACACCAAAAGTACCCAAAGAGACAAGAAAAACATGAAAAATGACTCTGCAAACCCACAGTGCTAACAAGCAGAATGGCAACAGAAATTCACAAATTACTCCAAAAGACGCAAAATGACAGAACAGGTACACAATATGGTTCCAAAAATATATATTTTACAGTACAAATACACAGAAGGACAACATAAATACAAAAAATGCCTCATAATGAGCAAAACAACAACATAAACAGAATGACAGAAAAACACAAAATTACTATAAAAACTTTTATTTCCTGCGTTAACCCTCAGATTGGTCATTATTCTAAATACTGATAGGAATGTTGAACATGTGGCCCTCCGATCAAACACATAATATATTATTATTATTTTTGTGCATTTTACCACTACTTTGAGCTTTTATAACTAACTATACAAGTAAAACCAAAGTTACTCCAATTATTTATAATAGAATTAATTGCAAATATTTACTTATTAGATTGGCAATTAGATTTTTCAACACGCCCACCAATAAAAAATAATCAGATGTTAGCATAATGCAAGATCGAATTGGCCAGTAACGCGCACGCACGCACGCACGCACGCACGCACGCACGCACGCACGCACGCACGCACGCACGCACGCACGCACGCACGCACGCACGCACGCACGCACGCACGCACGCACGCACGCACGCACGCACGCACGCACGCACACACACACACACACACACACACACACACACACACACACACACACACACACACACACACACACACACACACACACACACACACACACACACACACACACACACACACACACACACACACACACACTAAATCAATGCCACATCCGTAGCTAATGCAGTGCTGGGCTCTCTTCAGGAAGCATTAGGCCTATTAGTCAAAGTGTGTGTGTGTGTGTGTGTGTGTGTGTGTGTGTGTGTGTGTGTGTGTGTGTGTGTGTGTGTGTGTGTGTGCGGGTGTGCGTGTCTGGACGTGCACAGAAGCTGCACATTCAGCAGTAGCCGATCTTAGTGGATCCTGTGGGCTCAGCAGGTGCAACAGGGAATGGGGTACTGTCTGATTCTGTGTGTGTGTGTGTGTGTGTGTCCTCAGAACCTTTTATTTCTCTAAAATTATCCTGCATTTACTGGAAGACACTGGACAGACTGAGAGAGAAGGCAAAGTATGGACATAGTAGTTTGAACGTCTTCCTGGACCACTTATAGGTGCCAAGTAGAAAGACACACGGACCTCTCGCTCCCTCATATAATCTAATTCAATGTGTAGAGAGGAAAGCTCTGTAACATGAGCCAAGCAGGGTGTTACTTCAGTTGATAGAATACCCAGAACAAAGTAAAGAGCATGATCTCCAGGCATTAGGATGTTTCTGAAAAGTCTGAATGTGAGGCAAGAGGAGAACTTCACTGTTATAAAACATTTGTTATGGTCAGGATATGGGGCACAGGTTGTCAAGTTGCACATGCCAAAATAAACAGCAATGTTTTTGCAACATTTAGCAACAAACCACATTTAAAAAAAAAAAAAAAAAAAAAACTGTTCATTAAAAATGTTATATATAAATATAAAATGTAAATCTAAATGTCACGGGTGAAACTAAATATGTAGCTAATATGCAAATTCACCAGGAGTACAAAAATAAAAGCTCATTCCGGTGTCATGTACTGAGTTCACATCGTACTGATATTGTATATGCGCATATACAGTATGCGCATGCGCGCACTACCGAAAAATGATTTTTTGCTAAAAAAAAAAAAAAGTCATTTTTGTTTTCATAGTGAACGGACACGTGTTTTATTTGTTTATTGGATTATGTTAGGGTTATAATCACAGTACGCAGGTAAACTCAGATCGGTGAATTTGCATATTAGCTAAATATTTACTTTCACCCGTGACATGTAGAATTAACATTTAGATTTAACATTTAGAGTCAACATTTAGGATTTACATTTAACATTTAGCATTTAGATTTAACATTTAGATGCAACATTTACATTGACATTCAATTTCACAAATATTTTATGTAAATCGGGTCAAAATTAACATTAAAATAAATCACATAGGTTTTTTTTAAATGTGGTTTGTTGCTAAATATTACAAAAAGTTGCTATTTATTTCAGCATGCGCAACTTTAAAATTGGCATATCAGGACTCCAGGGTGACGTTGCTCAAAACATTTACCCCAAAAAGCAGACAAATGTCAATCTAAGTTATTCTTTAACGATTTATTTTTATTCATATTTTTCTCTTCTTAAAGATGTAAAATTCAAATCTAATGCTGCACAAAATACAATTTATATCAATATTGTGCTATGTCCTTGAAATATCCAAGAATGATTTAAAACCACATTTATTACATGATTCAATAATCCAGTTGTGACAATTTTATTAGTTTTTATTTTGAGGAGAACAAAGATTGTTAAAAACAGTGGTTCCCAAACTGGAGGACGCAGCGCCAAAGGGGGTTGTAATGTCTGACAGGGGTGGGACATTAACAACATTTACTACAGCCCTTCTCAAATAGTGGGGCGTACCCCGGTGCGATTCTGGGGGGGTGGGTGGGCTGGTGACCCGAGTCTGGGGAACGTGTTTTTTTCCTTTTTTTTTGCTGTACTAAAGTAAAGTGTAATGGCAGATCCACTACCGTAGGAGGCATTGACACTCGTGTGTGCGCTTTATTAGAGACCATAGAGCAGGGGTTCCCAAACTTTTCAGCCCGCGACACCCAATATATATTCTCTTTGCCCTCGAGACGAGGGTAACGCGTGCGTTCCGGAGACATTAAACCCACCTCTGTCCTGTCTAGTTATTTATTGAGTTTATTTAATTTTATTTTTCAGTATGAAATGGTTCAAGTCGGTCAAAATTACCTGCAGCACTTGCATATATCCATCCTTTATATTTATTATTAATATTATTATTATTATAGTGTTTCTGCTTTGTTTGTTTTTCGCACCTTCTACCAAGATAAATTATTGTATTGTTTTTAAACTGTACTTGGAGAATAAAACTGATTCTATTTATAGTTGCGGCGGAGAGTGGGGGGGGGGCGGAAAGTATTTTCTTCAGCCTAGGGGGGCATAACAGAAAATAATTGAGAAATACTGATTTAGCACAAAAAAAAAAACACACATTTTCTTTGCACTGAAAATATGTGACTGCACATTTCATTTCATTTTTATGAGTTTTAAAGATGGTTTTTCATCCTTCAAAGGGGGGCACAACAGAAAACGTTTGGGAAAAGGTACAAATTTGACCCTAGAAGTGGACGTTTTTTAGCTCAACAGTATGGTGCTTATATAGAGACTCATTTTGATCGAAAGTCACAATGGCTATTCACAGCATTGGTTTCATATTCTGCAATGACAGCAAACCTTCGAGGAGAATATAAAAGGATGTAATGCTAGCTCAATGCAGCCTGATCATCATAAGCAATAAATGTGTTTTGCATTGTAGCTATCAGTGGGTGACACTAACACCTGACTGATGAAGGCGTACTGGAGCAGAAACACTGTCCAGACACTGCTCCAGTCATCATCTGCATGTGTTTGTTCAAAAACATCCATAATAGGTTTTTAGTGCATGAAACACCTTCTGTACAATGTTTATTCTGTTTTTGTTAATCATTCTGATTTCAGCTTTGTGTTCCTGAAGCAGTAGCTTTGTGCTTTTGGGGATTCCACTGATTTATCATGAAGGAAATATTAACAGTCAGTCAAAGTTGAGGTCAATTATAATTGTAATCGAGTTATTGATAAACAATTACAATGCAATTATAATTGTACTTTTAAAAATCTGTCGAATTTGTGTACCTGTCGTTCTTTGATTTATTCTGTTTTAAAACCAAATCAAAATTACAAATAAACAGTGTGGGTATTTTGTTTTACTGATTTCAAACCAAAACAAAAATACAGAAAACCAAAAACCAAACAAATTTATAAAATAGGACAATATTGTTTGTATTATGGCTGGGCAAAAAAAATGATTTAATTGATAAAAATGATTTTTATTTTGCAAATTCGAGTAAAAAAAAATATGTATATTTCATTTATATTTTTTATTTTATTTTGGTTTTTTCCCCACCAGTTTTCTTTTACTTTTTCGCGTTGTGTCCTTGTGGGTTACCATAGCGTGATGTGAGCCAGCCCCCTCTTTGTTTACATGTGTTTACCCATAGAGTAGACTATATGTGTGTCACAGACATGTTTAATTTTCTATTCACACTATGCTGAGATGCTAATTGAAGAGTATATTATTGTTTTAATTGTAATGTTTTATGTTATAAAATATGTAGTTATCTGATTTCTTAATCAGAAAATTGAAGCTACTGTGAAGTTGCTGTTGCACTTTTGCTTAAACCTGGGCTAAAGCTTGAAATTGTTGAATGACAGAATCATTTACTTTTTATTTTGGGATTATTCTATGTATTTTAACTCTTTAGGACAATCACAGCAATAAACGTGTTCTTTTGACAATAAATCTGATTTCTGCTGTCATTTTTAAGTACATTGAAATATAAAGATCGAATGGAAACTTGAATTTTTCTTTAAAAGAGATGAAGATAAAGAATATAAAGAGATTTTTTTTTTTTTTTTTTAGGTAAAATCACCCAGCCCTATAGTTTATATCGATATAGCCTTGTTTTAATTCTTGTTTTTAAGAGTGGCTGCTTTCCCCATTTCTTTCCTAGCCGTCTGCCTCCCACACAAAAAAAATTCCATATTCACTAAAGTTGTGCAGACACACACAGACAGTATGTGTCCCAGGTGTAGTACACAAGGCCCGTGCCCCGACACAAGACACGCTACAGCACTCACTCACATGTGCTGTCCCTTATGAGAGAATAGGCCAGAAGTGACGAAACATAACAACAGCAACCACTTCACCAAGGCTACACTATTAATAGCAAGCTGGCATTTTAGTTTTGTGAACATTGTGCATCTGTTTATATTTTATTCTTATATCTTTTTTTCAGAAGCATTCACACATGTTAATAAAAGTGCCTCTGTGGCACTTTAGTATCTGGAACTTTGACCCACAATCGTCTTTCTGAAAAGAGTTTATTAAGAAAAATAAATGTGGTATTTACCATTATTGACATTTTAAGAACAAATTTCAAAATGATCGTTGGTTGATACTTCCGTTCACTCCCACTCATATCTTTCCTCTGTATCTTTCCCCAGAGACTTTTGCATCCAGAGGTGGATCAAGTCTCACTAAATCAATTTTCTCCATTCATGTGCTTGCAGCTCATGCACCATCGTGTCAACATGATGGCCTCATCTGTGCACAAGTTGATGTGCTTAAACTAAAGAGCATGAATTTAGCTCTTTATACTCCATCCAAGTCGCTTGAAATTATCCCAGCGTGCTTGTGCTGGATTGTGAAAGGAATACCAGGAACTGCCATATAAATAATGGCTGATAGTAATGGCAGCAGTAAGCACTCCGGGGCTTGGATAATAGACCTGTGGAGATGCTGAGGGAAGAAATGAGGGTCATGGATGGAGAGAGTCGGTGGAAAAGTGAGAAGGAGCCGAGGCAGCAGAAGACTAGCGGAGAAAGCGAGACGGTGAGACTGGCCATTATAAATCATATCCGCCGTTGGCGCCGGCTACGTTTCCATAGCAACCAGACGGAGCCTCCACCTCTTCCTCCACCAACAGCCTGGTCACTCTTATTAGACATAATGCACTGGCCTGAGCTTTATAGAGTCAAGAGGACAGTTTGGCTTTAGCCTCCAGCTAAGGACACACACACACACACACACACACACACACACACACACACACACACACACACACACACACACACACACACACACACACACACACACACACACACACACACACACACACACACACACACACACACACACACGTTACAATTATGCTTTCAATTATCCATGTTCAATTACAATTCAATTACAATGACAAGCATTTTTTCCAATTACAATAATTTTTTCATCCTCAGAAAGTCAGTTACAATTACATTCTCAATTACTAAAGTTCAATTACAATTACTGAGCCTGAAATAAATAACCTAATAAAAGTGAACCTTTCTCTTGTGTTAGCTCTCTGTTAGCATCTCTAATGATAACGGGTCCTTAATCAGCTGTAAAATACACTAAAAACTAAAATCTATCATCTAATTTACCTTGTTAGATTTACTAATCAATGAAAATATAGGTTTTAATATTTTTGGTGTGGGCATCTGAGCCATTTTTGTGTTAGTATAACCTTGATTTAACATTTTTTTAATGGTAAAATGTGGGAAAGCTTGATATGAAAGATATTTTAATAACTATATATGTGTAGAACTCTACATAGAACTGTAACATGGTTCCCCAGTTTTGCGTCTAATTAACATTGTTTTATAGAATTTTCAAGGCAATTACAATTACAAAGTCAATTATAAAAACTAAATTACAATTTAATTACATTTTTGACAGCAACAGATTTGTAAAATTATCATTACAATTATAATAACACCATAATTGTAATTAATTGTCAAAGAAGTGGGCTACATGTACTGAAATGCTTTGTGTGTCACTCACTGGCACTACATACTGTAGGGCCTCCCATTTACCGTGATCTACTGAAATTACAGGATAACTTCCTAAAACAGAAATGGCAAAATTGTGATTATTTTTAGGTTATTTAAAAAAAAAAAAAAAATTAAGCCAATGGCACAAAATATCTCCTAAAATGGATGTTTTGAGACAATATCACACATTTACACGGACATTTTTACAATAGCTACAACATTGCTTGATAGGACAGACATACTTCCTGAATTAGAAATAGCTTTATGACAGTCTAAACTCTGGTGTAATTATTAGGGGTGTCCTGATTCGATATCAAAATCAGATATCGGTCCGATATTTGCCTGAAAACGAATATCGGATTAAAATTTCCGGATTCTCGGATTTTTTTTTATTTCCCCCTCACCCCCCAATTCATTTTTTTATTTATTTTATTTAATTGTAGAATACTGTAGATAGTATGTTGAGTTTATGTAACAATTGGTTAATAATAAATGGGTCAGTTTTTCTCATCCCGACTGTTCTCTGTTTGAGTAACATCACTTGATCAAGCTTTTTCTAATATTCCACACCACAAAATAAGTAATTATTATTTTTTTATTAAAGAAAAAAATGTATGTATGATTCATGCTGATATCGGATCAATATCAGTATCAGCCGATACGCAAGGCTGCAATATCGGTATCATATCGTAAATCAAAAAGTTGTATCGGGACATCCCTAGTAATTATGATAACGTTACATTCATTTTCCTGCTTTTGCTGCAGCTGCTTTTAGTCTGTATTATGGATTTAATCCTTAATATTTTTTAAAGAGTTATTCCTCAATTGTGACGTAAGTTGCTCTGCACGGTTTCTCCGTGTTTGTGATTGGTCTGACGCTGCAATCTCCACCCCTATCATGTGGTTAAAGAGTAACTAAACCCTTGCTTTCGCCTGACCTGCCACTATTATACAAACATTACTATATCAAAACATACCTTGATTATGGGCGGGGCGCCTGGAGAAGTTAAGACCCACGCAGTCTATACTATAAAATCTCCAAAGAACAATCTATGCTATGCTAACTAGCTACTTAAAGGAGACATATTATGCCTTTAAATCCTTCCTTTTTACATATAAATCATACAGTTGTGGTTTATATAAAGCGGAACTGCACTACTTGGGTCTGAATTCCTCATTATTATAGCTCCACAGGCCCCTTTTCTGATGTGCTTCTGAGAGCAACTCCACCCTGTTTGGCCATTTTTGTAGTTTGATAGAAGAGATACGCTTATTTAGCTGCGCAGAAAATGTTTATTCACACGGTATTTACAAAATGTCAACAACAGAAGACTTGTCCATCCAGCTTTACATGTTCGAGCCAGAGTCGGACCCGGTGGAGCGAGATGAAAATGAAGATGATGAACCTGCAGAACAACGTCTTCATATGGATGTTAACAAGTGAGCTAACACAAGTGCCAAGCTAACGCTAGCGCCAAGTCAAGCTAACGCCAAGCTAGCGTCACGAAATGCATTTTAATACAGTCTTTTCGGAGACAAAAATGGCAAAATGAAATGACTAATGAAAACTTTAGACTTAAATTAAATCACGTAGGCCATATCATCAAGGATCAAAAACGAGCACACAGTGCTAACATATGAAGACGGTACAGCAGCTAATGCTAACAAAACAATGACAGGGACGTCTTATCATCACACTTTTTAGCGTTATTTACAGCTTACCGAAGTGCTCTGTTCGTCGTCTCCAAAGATAGAAGGAATTGAACCCTCAATCAGACAAAGTCTTTCAGCAAATCCTTCTTTATACTGGCGGAGGTTGCTGAAGCAGTCATCCTTGAAGTGCTTCGCGCACACAGAAATGACCTTACCCACTGATGTGGGTGCATTTCCATAAAAAATAAAACTCAACCAGGCACTTTGAAAAGGTTCTGATGCTGGGAGACGGTGTAATGAAGCGTGTGGGTTACTACATCCAACAACCAAACATTTTGACTTATCCTCTCGTAACTTCGGCATCCTTGAGCTTGGACTACAAAATAAAAGCGAGAAATAAAAATGGTGGAGTGCTCAAAGTGTTGGGCCTGTAGTTGATGTCCTAATTTGGCAGTTCCGCTGCAAATAAAGTGACGTTATTGTTCAAAAAACATAATAGAGAATAGAAAAATCGAAACATATGCAAAATATGACCAAAACAGAATATAAAGATATCAACGGAGCACCTGAAGAGACTCATTTGAACTTTTCTGTACTTCTAAACACTCTAAATATACAACAAAATGCATTTAGGGGCTAAAAAAGTGGATTTAGCATCATATGTCCCCTTTAATACTCAATATACCCCTTTATTCACAATTCTTTCAATCCAACCTACTGACTACAGATTGCAAAATCCACAGGCGCTAGTTCTTTTGGAGGGGCGGAGCCAACAGTGATGCACGGTGGTCTAATGACATCACATTGTGACATTTTACAACAAAATATGCCAAATTGAAAAACTTTGACTAAAATGTTGAGAGTAAAACCAAGCTCAATCAACAACACTACTTCATACTCAATTGTTTTCAGCAGGAAGTGGTTTTGGGGTTTAGTTACTCTAAATTAACGTGTTGATAACCAGCTTTGTAGTACAGCTGCTCTGTGACGGTGAGTGTTTGGTTAAGTGAAGCCCGCTAATGGAGAGATATCCCGGATATACTTATCCAGCTTCATAGTACAGGCCCAACACCTTGATTTAATTATTTAAATATTTAATAATCTCTAGAATTTTATCTTGTTAGGCATTTTGTTTTAAGTGTGCTTACATATACGGTTCATTGTGATATAATCTCAATTAAACTAACTAAATAAATAAATACAATGAAATAATTTGTGAGCAGCACATCACCTCATTTGTTGTATTTTAAAAGCTTTTTCCTGTTAAACTGTAATTTGATTGATAGATAATATAAATAAAAGGATGCCATATAGTAATATCTACAATATTATCAATAATGTCCATCAATTTATTTTTTTTAATAATAGAGGTTGCTAAAAGTAACTAAAAGTCTTTCATCTCTGTGCAGAAGTAGAAACAATAGTGGTATTTATGGCAACTGCTCTTAAAATAAATTACACAAGAAGACTCACAAACAACCTTCTAACCAGGTGAAAACATTTCCAAATTAACTCAGAGAAAGTGTACTAAAAAAACTCTTTTTTTTTATTTTTTCAAACATCAGTGTATGTTTGGTCTCCTTCAGTTTTGGTGAGTCGCTAAGAACCAGTCAAACAACAGAATGCCTTTAAAAATGTGTGTCAGAGTGACAAGCTCCAAACAAAGGCAGAGGAAAAAAGTGCTACTCAAAAGCACACACTTGATTCAAGCACACTGGCTTTGGAAGCACTCCAATTCTTAGGATCTTTCAAGTATAAACACACCATGCTAGTTTGTCATAAGACAAAGGGTTTTGGCAGTGCTGTGCTTTGCCTTCCAGTGCCTGCTTGCTTAAATTAGCATTTGGCTCCCTGTGCTTTTGCAGGCGTGTCCCTAAAAATAAGGCGTGGGATAGAGATTTCATGGTGCAACGCTAGTTGTAGGACGCACGCCGCAACTTGCACTGCCATCTCAGAGGTGATTAGAAAACAGATTTGGCTCCAGGTTTGATGGTGTTCTAAATCAGAAGCAGGGTCCAGCAACAATTACAGACACGGTGCTATTTTGGTGCTAATTTTCTCCTGCATAAAAAGAGTTTTTAAACATCTACGTTTTAAACACGCCGAGGGCTGGTGGCTGCGTGCAGCAGGTGACGGCCTGCAGATTCAAAAGCAAAGGAGCCTTTGGGGCCACTCACCTCATGTTCACAGATTCAAAAGGATAGTTTTTAAATTATTTTGCTAAATTTAACACATACAGTAACAGATTTTCTATTTCAAAATGTAGACATACACTTCATAGCCCATTTCTAATAAGATCAAAACAAATCTAAATACAAACACCCCCCCACCCCATATTGGTGGAATCCAAACATCTTGGGTACTGATTTGCTAACGGCTTCCGTGTGTAAAAACGTGTGCAAACATTGCAGATCAATTTAGCAGATCTATTAGCTACAGCCTAAGCAACAGCTACTCTTTCTGGTTTATCTAACTTACACCACAACATTTACCTCTAATCAATATAAAATATGGGCTGATCGAGCTAAATAAAGGAAAGAGGAGATGGAAATTAAGTATTTAGCAATTGCAATAAGATTTACAAATGTGTAACTGATTTGCAGAGATTATTTTGCGCTTCTTTCTCCCCAACGTTTGACAGGCAGGTGTTTCCTGTCAACTTTATGCATGATGGGTGCATGCAGGCGTGAATGAGAGGAGGATGCCGAAACAGAGGAGAGATCCTTTCTGCTTGAGTCAACAACACTATTGAATTCATTAATTTACAGAAAACAACACATTGATTATGAACTATTATATTGCCATCTTTCTTTGACTTCAGCTGTTGACTGTTGACTCCAGCTAACGCATCCCTGCACTGATAGACTGCAATGAGTAATGGCATCATTACTAACCTCGGTCTCATTCAACACGAGGAAAAAAATAATCATTTTCGCCAATGCAAGGCAAGGCTAGTGTATTTGTATAACGTATTTCAAACACAAGGCATTTCAATGTGCTTTTCATGTGTTGGGCTGGTGCTTCTTGGCCTCTCAGCCTTCCTCCCTCACCTACAACAATCAGGTGGACAAGAAGGAGAAAGTGAACGGATTGGAAGAGTGTGTCAAACTTCAACCACATGGGGGTGAGGTGTTCCTTTATTCGTTCCTTACTTAACAGCATGTCAGTTTGTTATTTTGGTTTCATAGTAGAGATTACTGGTAGTCCTGTTTTCCTGTTCACTTTAATGTAGTCTTGTAATTTAGAGGGTGAATGCTGGGTGTGACAGCCGTGTATGAGGTTGGTCTAGTTTTTCAGTTATGTTTTAGTTGCTACTTCTACTTCTTTTCAGGTGTCTTGATGACGGAGCTGGCGGTTCCTGATCGATGGTTCGCAGCTCAACTAGACTGGAAATTCTCGAATAGACTATTCTTCTATTCTCTTCTGTTTGCCCTTCTGTTCATAAACCCCAACCAGTCGAAGCGGATGGCTGCCACCTCTGAACCTGGTTCCACTGGAGATTTCTTCCAACAAAAAAGAGAAGAGTTGTTCTTCCTACTGTCGCTAAATACTTGTTCATGTGGATCGTGTTGGGTTCTTTCTTTCTTTTGTTACTACGGACTTCATATTTTGTTAAGCACTCTGAGATTACTTTGTTGTAATTTGTGCTATATCAATAAAGTTGCGTTGAGTTTGGCATCCTTCTAGGTACTGTTCCCTCCTCTCCTATCAAGCCTTTGACTAACGACCACGAGGGGGCTGTAACACATAATTAAAAGTGCAACATTTAGAAACATTAAAGGGTATGTGGTGAACTTTAATTAGAAGCTCCTTCAAAAGATCATATATTACCTAATACTAGTAGTATCAAGGAGTAAAACCAGCTCGTCTGCAAGAGACGGTGGCCGCGATAACAAACTCTGACTACTGCGGTTTCTTGGCAGATCTGTAGCAGAGAAGCTTTATGTCAACAACTTAAACCTCCTGTGCCCTGAAAAAATCTAGGACCTCAATCCTCATAATAGGAATGTGCGATATTTTATTGTTTATGATTTATCGTCAAAAACATTCTCACCGGTAAGAATATGTCGTCCCACGATATGAACGATAAATTCCCATGTCGGAAATTAGCGAGGGCCATGGGCCATTTGTCCCTCAATTTAGCCAAGAATGCCCCATAAAACGCATTCCACGGACCAAAACTGCCCCTGTTTGTTGTCAACAGCTTATTCTCTGGAGCGGAACATTGTTTACGGAAGCTCCACGGTGTGTACCGCCACGGCCCCCCGCACACACCGTCATCTGTGTATGTGAGATGCTCGTCTCAGCTACCTGAAGCTGCTGTGCTGTGATACATCATGGACCTCCACTTGGTTAAAACCAGATAACCATCCAACAAAGGGAACCGATTCAAGTTCCTCTGTCATGTCCACCCAAAGTTCCACAAACACGGGGACAGAGATGAACCCGTAGCAACGATTATGAACTGGAAACTCAACTAAAGCTAACTATGCTAAGCTAACACACCGACACACTGACTGGGCTAAGAGCTAACGCTAACCACTCCATATAAGGAATAGGCCAAATAAAAAGAACACGTCTTACTGTCATGCAGCCAAAAAGAGCCACCAATTTGTTTATGGTCAGATTTAACACTTGTATGGAAGAATAAAAGCTAAACATGTCACACATTGTGTGAAATAAATTAGACTAATGTAACTATTGAGATTATTACACCTAAATATACTGAATGATTAAATCATCCGCTTGATCTGCTTTAATTATAGGAAAACAGAGAGATAATTATCAATCATAACTTTATGTAACTCATTATCAGATATGAAATAAACAAGCTTCATCAGCAGTAAAAACACTATTAGCGTTAGTTGTGCTTTTCATGTGCTTTTTGTTTTTTTTAAATAATTTTATTTCAAGTGAGGAAATAAATGAATTACATACAGTAACACTAACAGTAATCCACATGCACAAATATATTCCATAAAATGTCAGCTCATGAACTCTTGAGTCAGCAGCTATTGCAGCCTTTTTTAATGTGTCTATTGTTGATGTATTAAGATTTATTTGTGTTTGTAAGGAACCTGTTTACACTAAGTTGACAATTTTTTTTATTAATCGTGATTTTCATTGTTGTTGTCATAAATACCAGAAATTATCTGGATATTTTGTGTCAATATTGCCCATCCCTATCTCATAAAGGTCTCAAATATCAAATCTGTTATTCCTAGGTATATTACTCTGGTCTATATACTTATTGTTTGCTCTAGGTCCTGTGCACCCCCAGAAAAACAGGGGCAAGATGGCTTTTTACATATAGGACACTTCATCTTAAATACACCCATGAATAATGTTGGTGTATAAACAGCATCAATCCTGGGCGCATCACTGCCCAGCCTTGCATTGTTCAGGGAACACACACTTTCTGTCCACACAAGGGTTCGCAATAACACAAATTATTATTGACATTGACCAGTTGTTTTTTTTTTTTTTCAAACGGTGACGGAAAAATCTGAAGTCCATCTGTCATTTTGATTACAATTCAAAGCCCCGACCACTTGGTGGCACATGAGCACATTAATTAGTTATGCTACTTACTTGCTCCTGCTGTAGCGAGTTATTGAGCTATCAGAAAATCCCTCATTTGGAGAGTCTTGCCGACTTCCGATCACTTCACTTCTTTGAGAATGTTCCCTGATTTAAAAACTTTGGCTGAAGTAGAATTTCATTCCAGTCTGGCAGCAGAACATGGATTCAGCCTCCAGAAAGAACAACATCCACACATCCATGAGGGAGGTGTGAGACGTGCGTTCAGGCCACAGCAGGTGAACTCAATCGTCGGTGCAATTGTTTTATTTCATGGTTCATATGTAGCTACTGGGTCCACACTCAATGATTTTTATCACTGCAGAGAAAAAGCTACATGTATTCATCTGCTTAACGTGCAATGGCACAATGTGATCAGCTTCTTCCAACTGAATATTAATTCAAAATGAATGAATAAATGCTATTGAATATATATATATATATATATATATATATATATATATATATATATATATATATATATATAATCTATTATCACCAGTATATATATATATATATATATATATATATATATATATATATATATACTGGTGATAATAGATTATGATTGCATTCGTACTGTAAGTGTTTGTAAGTGCTTTGAGTGACCAAAATAAGGTGCTCTATAAATCCAATGCATTATAATAATAATAATAATTATGATTATTATGACAAACAACAAAAAATGTCAAACATCTGAACCACAACTAGAATAATTTTTTAAAATCTGGCCTCTGAATGTGCTGAAATAGCGCCCACATTGTCAGAGCATTCAGGGACACTGTTTCAATAATGGATTACTTCAGTGTCATCGTTTTAATATTTTTAGCAAAACGATTTTAGGAATTTTGCACACAATCAGTTCTTTTGCCTATTACTGTATATAATCACACAGTACAAATCATGTCATACAATTATTTAATATTACTCATGGTGTACAGTCAAACAGTGTTCTTACATTTTTTCCCATATTTCTGAGATATATATTTTTATAGGTTATTTTGTATTAAAATACTCGTTTTAGGAGTCGCTGCTTTCGTTACTTCTCAGAACAGCATGAAAAGCAGTTACAGTAGATGATCACTGAGTGCGTCCTAACCCGGACCTTCCCCTGAACAAGACACACTACAGAACTCACTCACACGTGCTGTCCGTCAGAGGAGAAAAAGCCAAAAGTGGCACATAATGTGCAGCTGCTTGTGTTAATAAATGTGCCTGAGTGGCTTTTTTCATCAGCAAATTTAACCCAGAATTATCTTTCTGGTAAGACTTTAAAGAGTTAAAAATAGATAAAAGTAGCAGTATAAATCAAAATGTATATCGTACATAGCCATTCCGAGAATAAAATATAGAGATATGAGTTTTGGTCCATATGGCCAAGCCCTAATCTAAATAGAACAAGACACACTTTTAGAAACGATCCATCTTCAAGTCTAAGTGCTTTAGCCAAACAGCAGTGTATCCTTCTGACTGCATGAACGCTAATAGGACTGAACAAACCAATTGTTTAAGTCAGTTGACCACAGGACAGTAATGTCTATCCCAAAGGCACAAAGCAGAAAGAGAATTTCTGTAACCAGCAGCTAGCATGATTACCACTTAGTTGTTTAGACGGTGTCATCAGGCTGGCTCGACATCGCCACTGTAAGTGTCTCCACCCTAAAAGCTTCACCCACTTAGCGGTCTCAAGACGACTACAGTCTTATACTCCCTCTGCTCCTTCAGCAGATCATGCTACAACCAGATTGTCTGTTGGCTTATGAAATTTTGAGTACTCAGCAGAGTGAAGGCACAGCAGTACATGGAGAGAAAGGCTATGAGCATGTATGGTTGAAGAGGAAATGAAGCACTTAGAAACCACTCAGTCAAACCAGTGTCTGAGAGCTTGCAGTGGGTGTTTGGAGAGGAAAATTGTGTTTTCGGAGTAAAAGACAGAGCATCTCAAGAGAGAGTGTCTGACACTGTCAGTACAACATGAGAACACACTACGCCACCTTGTGGACGGCGACGGATCATTTTTCTTTTGAAACAATACATCTGAGGAAAAAAGGAGAAGAACATCCCAAACAAGTTACCGATAATGATGATTCAGGAATTTATTATGTCATCAATAAACTGTTTCAAATTTAAAACAGATGGAGCTTGAAGGATAGATTTAGTCTATGTAGGTTTAGCTGAAAACACTCAATCTTTAAAATATGAATGCCACTACAACTCAATCATAAAACTAAAACTTTAGGTCTTGGATATTTTTTAGGCTGTTGCTATTGGTCCGGACCCAGACCTCAGACAATCCTGACTATAGTTCCGGCACTTCCTGTGCGCATGAAGCCGAATGCCGGTAGTTCCGTCACTGCTGGACCCGTATCCTAGCTATAGTTCTGTTATTTTAGCCCTAACCCTATCCCTAACCCAGGAAATACCCGAAAACGTCAAAAGTGGGATTCCGACCTGCACCAGCGGAAGGAAGAATCCTTAAGTGTATTGCCTTAGACCACTAGGCCATCCTAACACAGTGGTAACACAGGCACAATACGCTTATGTTAGGGATGTAACGATTAATCGTAAGGCAGTTAAAAATCGATTAATGGGTATCACGATTCACATCGATACTGTGAAAAGTGAATCGCAGTACTTTTTTAACCAGCAGAGGGCGCTATCCAGAAGTGTTGGCGGCAGGCGGAATCTGCTAATACTTTCTTTCTGGCTGCCTTCTACTTTTAAACATGTTCATAAATGATTCCTTACCCCTTTAGCACTGAAAGAATATCTGTAATATTACGTGAATATCTGTAAAAGTCACGTTTTTCTATTAGCTGTCTGCTAGCATAGCATCTCTTCTTCACTGCAAGATATCTGCATGCCAACCGACTACTGGGTTACCAGCGTCCTTTGCTGGTCCAAACAAATATCTGACCTAAATACAGTAAAATGACTGTTTTTTCAAGTCCAATTGTTAAGGCACAAAATACATTTTCAGTTGCACTTTTAAAAAGAACTATTATGCAGTTTTGCATTGTTTACATAGAACCAGAATTTAAATTAATGGGATTTTCTTTATTTGTATTTTTCCTTTATTTATTTCATTCAAGATTTAGTTTTAGTTAAATTGCATTGTTTTGAATAGTTTATCAAGGGATTCTTTTGACAATGAAAAATAAAAGGAAAACAGTACAGTTTTTTATAGTTTTTTCCCCCAAAAAAATAAAGGAATATTTTTCAGTCATCATTTTTCTACAGCCCCATTTTGTAAAATAAATCGTGAGAGAATCGTATCGTGAACCCAGTATCGTGAATCGAATCGTATCGGGAGTTGAGTGAATTGTTACATGCCTAGCTTATGTAGAAAAGATCCGGCAGTGACGGAACTACCGTCAGGTTTGTCTGAGGTCCGGAACTATAGACACTTGAAGAAATCAAAGTGTCAAACTACTGCCAGTTACAATAGATGGTGTCCTGCCGCATAAATGTAGCGATTGCAAAATGTAAGCACTGTATTTCTAATAACTTATTTCCAACCCCAGGCTGTGACCTACTGCTTTCTGACCAACTTTTGAGCTCCAGTCCAACAGTTGGAAACACTTCGCTTGAACCACTTTTGATAGACATTAAACCAATGCAGCAGACAGGGAACTTCTAAAAGCTCTGACCCAGTAGTCTAGCCCTCGCTGTTAGTTTGCTCAGGGTGCAATAACAATAAATATCTATAATTTTTCTCTACGCAAATAATCTCATTCTTCTCCATAACAGCCAAAAAAAAAAAAAAAACATCCCTTAAAAGAAGATTGAATGACAAAAGTATTCCACAAAGGATTTTTGTCTTTGATATTAATTCCTACAGTTTTTACTAAAGAGGGGCAATATTAACGGCCTACTGATATTATCTGCCGATATTTGCCGTAAAATTAAATATCAGTTGACATCAGTATCCGTCTTTCCACCGATGTTGAAAAACCAATATGTGATGTTGTTGGAGACAACATATTGAAAAAGATAATGGCACTATTTCCATAACTAAAGTTGAAAAGGTATTCTTATTTTCTACAATCTACAATCTGTATAATGTGACGAAGCAATAAAACAATGAACATGTATGTGAACTGTCTCATAAAAATGAAGATTTTGTAAAATACGTTAAACGCTTGGCCATTGCATCAGCTGTCAGCTCTTGATCCTCATCTCCACATAGCGTTTACCTAAATGTAAACAAGTAGAATCACTCTCCATGACTATTTTTGTTCATAAATGACTAACAACCTTTTTCTAAAAATCTGTGGAGGCAAATTTTGGCATCCTGCCTTTACAGTGAAAAAAAAAAAGACTGTTTCGGTCATATCACCGGGTGCTGCACTAAAAAGACAGCGCTCTGTCTCCAAATCCCTGCTTCTGATTAGTCAATCCCACACATGGGGAAGCGGGGAGGGGCAATTTCTACGAGCATGAATCAGTTTTGCTACAGACGTCTCGCAAAATGTGTTGCAAAACTCAAGCAGCGTAGATTCACACGGGAAAAGTGGTTTGTGCATCTGTAGCGGCAGAGTCAAGAAGTTGTAACCGGAGAGTTTTGATTGTAAATGATCATTTACTTAAGTAATTAAAAACATGTGAATAAATGTTGGATTACAAGTTTGCAGCTGTAATTTTATGTGTAAATATCAGTCTATACATTTTTTTCTCATCATTTGTGACATTAAATTTATTTCACATGTGTGGATTTTTTATACACAAGCTCACATCACATTTTACAAGCTCTCACATTTTGCAACATATCTACCGTCATATTATTCTTTCATTGTCTCTTCAGTTTGCACCACCTTTCAGCTTTTTGTCCGTGCTGTAATTTTCAGTTGGACCTGATCAAAAGTTGTCAAAAGAATTTTGTTCGGGCAAAATCTCTTTCTAGCTAGCTATTAAAACACAAACTGTTGAATATCTCGGTCAAAATAAATGCTAACTACTAGGGATGTAACAATTAATCGTAAGGCAGTTAAAAATCGATTCATAGGTATCACGGTTCACATCGATGCTCTGAAAATTTAATCGCAGTACTTTTTATAAACAGCAGAGGGCGCTATATATCCTTCTCGTCTAAAAGTGTAGTCGGCGGGCGGAATCTGCTACTACTTTTTATCTGGCCGCCATCTACTCTTAAACATGTTCATAAATGATTCCTTACCCCTTTAGCACCGAAAGAACATCTGCAATATTACGTGAATATCTGTAAAAGTCACGTTTTTCTATTAGCTCTGTCTGCTAGCATAGCTTCTCTTATTCACTGCAATGATATCTGCATGCCAACCGACCACTGGGTTACCAGCGCCATCTGCTGGTCCAAACAAATATCTGACGTAAATACAGTGCAGACTGTTTTTTTAATTTTTTAAGTCCAATTGGTAAGGCACAAAATACATTTTCAGTTTTACTTTTAGAAAGAAAAGGAACTATTATGTAGTTTTGCATTGTTTACTATAGAAGCAGAATTTAAATTAATAGGCTTCTTCATTTGTATTATTCCTTTATTTATTTCATTCAAGATTTATTTTTAGTTAAATTGCATTGTTTTGAATAGTTTATCAAGGGGTTCGTTTGACAATTAAATATAAAAAGAAAACAGTACAGTATTTTCTAGTTCTTTCTCCCCAAAAAAATAAAAGAATATTTGTCTACATTCCCATTTAGTGAAATAAATCGTGAGAGAATCTTATTGTGAACCCAGTCTTGTGAATCGAATCGTATCGGGAGTTGAGGGAATCGTTACATCCGTACTAACTAGACTAAATCTGAGATCCATGGTTGGCATGTGACTGTGAGGGTATGTGCTAAAATTGAATGTAGGCCATTGGTGGACGCTGCAAATAAGGGATATTTATATCTCTTGAATGGCAAGACCGATTTTTACCAAATTTGGTGGGTATGACCGTGGGTCGCTCCTGAGGCCATATCTCAAAGTTATTCGCAATTGGTCAAAGTTGGGCGTGGCTTATTACAACATAAACAACAAACATTTATTTCCACTCAAGCATTATGTTTAGGGCAGTGAAATTTAGAGTAGATATAAAAGACCACACAGACCACCCATACCAAAAATTGCACCACTAGGTGGCGCTATATTTGCAAAGACATTTTGGCCTCTAACTTTCACATTTGAAATCACATCTTCATAAACTTCATATCCAGGTATTCCCTACATAGTCGCATATTCTGACATAGGCCACGCCCACTCCCGTGGCATTTTGCTCTTTGTAAGTCACTACACATCAAAATCCTACTTTTTCAAACTCCGCCTTGGGATTTTGTCCAATCAGCGGGAAACTTGGCATGTAGAGACTTCAGTTGGACCTGATCTAAAATGGATAAAATAAATTTGTTTGGTTCAAATATGTGCAAATTATTGACAAATAAAGTTATTTCGCTCTCTATAAAAAAACGTAAACTGTTGTATATCTCGGTCAAAAAAATGCTAACACCAAATCTGAGATCCTTGGTTGGCATGTGACATGTGGGGGTATGAGCCAAATTTGAATTATTTAGGTCACTAGGGGGCGCTGCAAATATGGGAAAAGTATAGCTCTTAAATGGCGAGACCAATTTTTACCAAATTTATTGGGGATGAGCTTGGGTCGCTCCTGAGGCCGTATCTCTAAGTAAATTGCGATTGGTCAAAGTGGGCGTGGCTTA
The DNA here is from genome assembly GCF_900634775.1 of Gouania willdenowi. Classification (NCBI taxonomy): domain Eukaryota; kingdom Metazoa; phylum Chordata; class Actinopteri; order Blenniiformes; family Gobiesocidae; genus Gouania; species Gouania willdenowi. Next base: position 19,782,819 of record NC_041054.1, read on the forward strand.
TTACAACATAAAAAACAAACATTTATTTCAGCCAAGTATTATGTTGAGGGCTGTAAAATTTACAGGGTATATATAGAAGAGTACACAGATCACCCATACCAAAAAGTGTGCCACTAGGTGGCGCTATAATGGGTGCAAACATATTTTGGCCTGTGACTTTCACATTCTAAATCACATCTTCATAAACTTTATATCCACATGTTCACTTCAAATGGCTCGTTAACCTGTGTCCTGACGCTCACCCCAAGCCCGTCATCATTCGTGGCGTACTTCCATGAGCTCCGCAAAACCTGGGGGCCGAGTCGCACATGGTTTGGCTTGGCCCCCTTTCATAACTGCTTGCAGTTCTAGTTTCATTTGTATTTTTGATGACACTTAGCTGCTTTTATGTCTTTTTGGGTCACTTTGCTATTCACCCATTGCCTCTTGACACATAGCCTTTAGAAATGTGTCATCTGAATGTGGTCTGTCTGTACAGCACACTAACCTCCTTTACTGTACATCTAAGTTCCTACTCTAGTAAAGCACAATGTAAGCATAAAATCATGACCTCCTTTGAGTTAAATGCTCCTTATATCTCCTTCACACTGAAGCTTATTCAAAAAGTATGCCACTGTCAAGAGGAATTTCCGTTTAGCTACTGTAAATGTACTGACCTACACCACTATGCTGCCTTAAGCCACTTTATAAATACACAACATAGATGTCTGCTTGTAACTTAAAAAAAATAAAAAATATGAAATCTGAATCCACTCTAACAAGGGAACATAATGGTGGGATGGTAATCTGCTGAGAGAATTTAGGTGCTGATATCCATGTGACGTTACTCAAAAACTAACACTGACAAAGCTGTTGCAGATCTCGTTATAAAAATGGTATTCCCACAACATTCACACAGTAGGGCTTAATGCTGCCTAATGCGTATTGTTTTTAAAAAATCTGATTTAAAAAAAAAAATAAAAATCTAAATGTTAAATCTAAATGATAAACCTAAATGTCATGGGTGAAACTAAATATTTAGCTAATGTGCAAATTCAGCGGAAGTACCAAAATAAAAGCTCATTGACGCAAACGAACATCTAGATTTAACATTGACATTATATTTTTACAAGAAGTTAACATCAATACTAATATTTCACATTTAGTTTTAGAATTAACATTTAGATCTAGAATTAACACTTAGATTTAATATTTAACATTTAAATTAAATATTTAGATTTAACATTTAGATTTAACACTGACATTATATTTTTACGAGAAAAGTAAATATCAACGTTAATATTTTACATTTAGATTTATAATTAACATTTAGATTTATAATTAACATTTAGACTTAGAATTAACATTTAGATTTAGAATTAACATTTAGATTTATAATTAACATTTAGACTTAGAATCAACATTTCAATTTAATATTTAACATTTAGATTTATAATTAACATTTAGATTTATAATTAACATTTAGCTTTATAATAAACATTTAGATTTATAATTAACATTTAGATTTATAATTAACATTTCAATCTAATATTTAAAATTTAGATTTAAATTTAGATTTAACATTGACATTACAAATATTGCTCTAAATCTGGCCAGAAGTAACATAGGAAAATTCAATTCAAACCACATTTTAAAATGCGCTTTACAATCGGCGCCTCATAACAACAACATCAATGAAATAATTGTATAAATCAAGTGACATTTTTATGTATCTTACATTAGTCTGCGCAATGGCTCCTTTATGTAGCAGAGACGTTAGCTTTGTTGACTCCTGGCGCTCACACAGGCTCTTTCCTCTTCCTTCTGCCTGTGTAAACTCTGTAAACCGCTTTTTGTCGTGGTTACAGTAAAAGTTTGTCCCACAAACCAGATGAGAAACAGGACAAGTCCAAACGAAGCACACCTGGGACCATTCGATCAAAGCCCTGTTCATGAATAGTTGGGAAACTACAATATCTGCATTTAGCTAACAGTAGAACTGTAAACATAAACGAAGAAACTGTCTAAAAAAACAACATTAGCATTGAATAAGTTGAACTAATGCATTTTCTTATACTTTGTTTATCTTTATCCATATACTGACAGCCACGCCTCCGACGGTCATATAAAGTTCACATTATGGACTTGAACGCAACACTGTAGCTGTTACTGCCTCGGTTCAACATGCGACGGATGGCTGCTGAGATTCAACCCTCCATGGAGAAAAGGTGCGTTACTTTTTTTTATTATTATTATTTTCATATTAGGTAAGTTTCTTCATTTTTCTATATTTAAATTTCAAAAACCAGCCCCAAAACTAAGTGAAGATATTGTGTGTTTTCTCTAAAAACCAACATTATTCATCGTTACAGAAAAGAGCAGTTAGAATTATTCATAAGGCAGGATACAGAGAACAAACAAGCAGTCTGTTTATTAAATGTGGATTATTAAAACTTAAAGAATTGATTGAACTGCACTGCAGACACTCAGTGATGTTCAGAGCTAAAAATAGAGAATTTACCAGAACATTTACAGAAGTTGTTTGTTTTTAGTTCAGAGGATGGGAACCATAGAGGGAAATGTCATTTCAATTTCCAACATCAATTTGCATGAATAGCCTTAAAGCAGATGTGCATTTCTGTTGTGAGGGTCACAATATGGAATGAAAGGGCTGTTTGAATATATTTCAGTTTAAGAAAATGTACAAAAAGAGACTCCTAATATAATATAAACATGGTGATTAGTGTTATTTGTTTTCCTATTTTGGTACTGATAGTAGGCGTGTACATCCTTGAATTTGTCAATGCATTGTTATTATTTTTTTTCTATTAATGTTGTAATATCATTATCTCAGTTAGTGTAAACTTGGTGTTTTGATTCAGTAAGTAAATAACTAGTACATTATACTTTCTGGACATGGATTGTAACAAGGTTGAATATTCCTTGTAAAAAAAAATATGATCTATGTCATGAAAGAATGAAAATAAATGAAATAAAATGTCATCTTTAAAACTTCATCACATCACATGTGTTATTCTGATATATAATGATCTTTGTTAATGTAACAATTGTATTTAGGTTATTCATTCTGTGTGTAAAGTTTAAAAAATAGCATGTGGAAATAATTGAAGTGCTTTATCAGCCTTCTTCTTTTATCTTTTAGGTAGCACGTCCATGCAAAATTCCCATTCTCGGTTCTGTTTGACTCCTATACAGCGAAAGCCTTTTGATCCTATAGGCTTTGCTTATACATTGTGTGCTGTGTCATTTTGCTGGAGATAAAGAAATGCATACCAGCAGCACTGATAACATGAATGTCCTGCGGTCAAAGTTCAACTTATAGCTTGTCTGTGTTTGCATGTACTGTACTTTGTGTTCCCTGTGTTTTTCTCCATGGCTACCGGTTGGAATCTTAGCTCCTGGATTGCAAGTTGGCTTCCCTCTTGGTGTCCGACGTCTCCAAATCACCTTAAAGATGCAGAGGAGAAAATGCTAAAGAGTAAGTTGTATAAGTCTGGGGGTGAGATAAAGATAAAAAATGATGATTTCCAACCTTCTCCTATATTTATTCTTTTCTGCTGCAGCTGTGAAGCAACCTTTCTCAAGGCAACATGTTCGGATATCCAACGGTAACCACCTGTGGACCATAGCCTTTTCCACTCATCCAAGGCCAACACAACCATCAGACCATATCAGGACTCCTCTAGTTCTTCTTCATGGCTTTGGAGGCGGTGTGGCCCTTTGGGCACAGAACCTAGACTCTCTTTCGAGCAGAGGGCCAGTTTATGGTCTGGACCTTCTCGGCTTTGGCAGGAGCAGTCGGCCCGAGTTCAGCTCTAATGCCAGTGAGGCGGAGGAAGAGTTTGTGGAGGCTCTGGAGGAATGGAGGGAGAAGGTTGGACTGGAGATGATGGTGCTGCTGGGACACAACCTTGGAGGATACCTGTCTGCTGCCTACGCACTAAAACACCCACACAGGTGTGTTTATGATGGTACATTAGTTCAGTGCAGGGGAGGTCAAAGCAATGTTAGTTTATTATACTGCACATAATCATAGGGTAACGCCCACTGGATGACAATAACTCCAAACTCAGTATTTTGACATATTTTTAAATTTACAAACAAACACATGAAATATCAATAATTTTGTCTGAGATTTATTTTTACAAACAGTAAAAAACGTTAAAAACATAAACATTGTGTAACATGTGTCTCTCTTTGTAAAACAATCCTATAATAATATTGTACTGTACTCATGGTTTTCTCCACTCTAACAAACACACTTTGGTTGTGCTGTTGCCGTTTATAGAGAAAGCAACAAAAATAGTGTAACAAAAAAACAATTTCATAAGCAGGTAAAACCAGTTGTGGAATTAAAATCAAGGAAAATTGAATAAACGTGTAAAGAATATTTGCAGCGCTGTGCTATTTTTTAAGGTTTTATGGTAAAACTAAAACTTTTGGTTATTAGTAAGGGTGTCCTAAGGCAACATTTGTTTGAGATGGGCAAGCTTTCTATTTAGATTAATTTTGGATTGATAAAAACCTTGGATATGATTAGTCTTAAATTTTGAGAACATATTTCACAAATCATTTGTTGGCTCTGTAAGCTGTAGCTGCACAGATCCTGTTTGATATTCAAAGGCTCAGAAGATTAATTACTGTAAAAATGAATCCTTTACAAGTTCATTAGAAATATATCCCTTCATCCCCTAAAAAAGACTCCATTTATCAACTTTGTATCCAGGGAAATATTCAAATATATTATCTAATCTTTAAGTAATTTAATAACAATTTTGTTGATCTTAAGCTTATTTGTTTGTGAAAGCCAAATGTGACCCTTGCTAGTGTTGCTGTGATTGTCCTGATAATCGTCCAGGCAACAGTTTTATTGACTACAGGGTGAGCATGTGGTATAAAATGACATTAGGGTGTTACCTGTGTGTGTGCAGGGTCAAACATCTGCTGCTGGTGGAGCCATGGGGATTCCCAGCACGTCCAGAAAACCCAAACCACTACGCCATCCCAGTGTGGATCAGAGCCATGGGTGCCGTCATGAGCCCATTCAACCCTCTGGCTGGTCTTAGATTGGCTGGACCTTTAGGTCAGCGCACACACCGGTGTACCACAAAAAAATGCATGGATGAACATAATAAAGCAATCATCTAAACATGTGTTTTCATATCTATAACTGATATTTATTTATCTGTTTTTTTCATGACAATGCAAACCAACATAGATTATTACATCAAATAATATCACAGTCCAAATAAAACTTAATAAATGCATAATCGATGACTCCACCAATCTTCCACCATCAGTCCACACATTTTTTACTATTCTCTAATAACCTGAAAGTGACAAATGAAAATTTGCAAATCACACCCCGAGTCGATTTTCTAAAGCATATTGGCAGTTTTTTTTTTTCCCTATACATTTTTGTAAATTGGCTTCCCAAGTACGAGCTACTTGGTGTTTAAAATCAAATTTCGTCCTATATGATCATCATCCTCAGACACAAATAATCTTTGAACCCTCTCTGGCAGTGTTCTGCTTTTGGCTTGATATTAAAAAAGAGGAGTTGTTCAACAATTTTATTATTATTTTAGATTTTTTTATTTTTTATTTTATCAAATGTCTGGCTTTTTTCAAGATTGCAGTAGAGATGGGGGATTTGGTTGGTGGAAGACTTATAACAAATAGTAACAAGCACGGACTCAAATCAAAAGGCTATACGTTCTCCCTTTTAGTCGCTCTGCAACTATGTGAAGACTTGTTGTTTAGTGTCCTCTTTTTTCCACACACAGAGACTTAATTCATGTAAATATAATCCTCTCCTTTCAGGCCCAAGGCTGGTTCAGACCATCAGGTCAGATTTTAAGCAGAAATACTCCTCTGTTTTTGCTGACAACACCGTGTCTGACTATATCTACCATCTGAACGCTCAGGCCCCCAGGTGACAATCTTCTTAAGAATGAAAAAAAACCCCACAGATTTCTAACATTTACAAGCTTACTAAACTAACTCATCCTATGACTTTCTGCATATCTTGGTCTCAGTGGAGAAACAGCTTTCAGCAACATGACCATTCCCTACGGCTGGGCAAAGAGGCCAATGTTGGAACGGATCAACCAAGTCCCACCGGACATTCCCATTTCTTTCATTTACGGATCCCGTTCCAGCATCGACTGTGACTCTGGGTATGCGTTCAGGAAGACCAGACCGGATGTGGAAATCAGGGTAGGTTCTGTAAGCACATGGGGTTGTGTCATTAAAGAGTAACTATACCCAAAAAAAACACTTTTTTCTGCTGAATACAAACGTATTTGGGTATAAAGTAATGCTGTTGGTTGATCCTGGTTCAATTCTCAACATTTTAGTCAAAGTGTTTAAAGGTCACATATCATGCTATTTTTCACCCATCTCCATTTGTTCTAAGAACCACAAAAACATAGTATTTGAGGTTTATTTTCCTAAACTCACCTGTTTTCCAGAGTTTTAGCCTCTGAAAAGTGATTTTCTGAGCAACTCTACACAAACTGGCTGATTTGCGTCCTACTTATGCATATTCATGAGTGGGCGTGTCTATAGACGTTACACCGACGCGCGGCTTCTCCAGCTCAGTGCCGCGTCAAATTTGTCATCAAAATGGGAACGCGTCATCAAATTGGAGCGAGGTGTTTGTGATCACCCTGCAGTAAGAAAGGAGCAAATCACCCTCTAACTAACGATTGGGGGAATCTATGAAAAAGACACTTTGGGCATGTGTATGAATCCCATATCGCAGTTTTATGATGTTTAAAGCACAGAAAAGTCAATTTAACTTAACATGGGCCCTTTAAATTTGGTATATTTAGTTGTAAAATGTCAGAGTTACTGCCCTCTATGGGCTTAAACCCGGCTATTGCAATTGATTTTTGCTATTGGCTGAGAACAGGATCATGTGATGTATTAGGACCATCTTGCATCACAAACAAGCACTGTTAGCCCCGCCCCTTTTTATAAAAACTAGCACCTGTGGGCTCTACAATCTGTGGGTGGTGAGGATTGAGAGAAGAGTGAATAGAGAGGTATATTGAGTAATGAGTAGCTAGTTAGCATAGCATAGATTGTTCCTTAGAGATTTTATAGTATAGACTGGGCGTGTCTTAACTTCTCCAGGAGCCCCGCCCATAATCAAGGCTTTTTTTTTTTTTTTTTTAATTTTCCTCCTAGAGTCAGGTCAAACGAAAGCAGGGGTTTAGTTACTCTTTAAAGTTTGTGAGAACAATAGTTACGGTTATGCCATCCCTATTTTAACCACCATGACCAAGCTTTCACTGTTTCCTCTGCACCATGAGGCAGTGTAGTCTTGACGTTTTGATCTAGTCAGCCCTTAACAAGCACCTGGGTGGTGATGCCACGTGTAAGCAGGGGCGGAGCCAGAGAGTGGCCATTATGGAGTTCTCATGCGCTATGGACGAAGGTGCAATCAACAGTCTTTTGCTGGTTGATGCCAAATCTAATGACTTGCCATGTAGAACCTGACTAGATACAGAGGTGTAAAGAGTACTGATATATTCAAGTAGAAGTACTGTTACTTGATTGAAATTGTACTCAAGTATAAATACAAGTAAGTCATACATAAAATACTCAAGTACAAGTTAAAATTAGCTCAATTAAATAGTACTCAAAGTAAAACTTACTAGTTACTTTCACCCCCCATCTTTCCACAATTCCCTTGCATAATAAACTATTATTTTTTTTAATAAAATGACACCAATGAATTGAATTTTTTTAAAAAAAAAGATCAGGCTCTAAATATAGCTACATTTATTAACTCTTAAACAGTGTAACAACATGAACCGAATAAAGTGGCTGGGAGTTATTCAGAAATAATACAACTAAGAACTTGTGGATTTTATGTTCAATGTGCCATGAAGAAACCATGAAGCGGAAATAAAATTATAATTATTTACTCAGTAACGGTTGGGTGTAGAAATGTAACATGTACGTACTTAAGTACATATAAAATGACTGATTTAGAAATATACTCAAAAAGTACAAGTACCCATAAAAGCAACTCAAATACAGTAACACGAGTACTTGCAATCCATTACTTTCACCTCTGACTTGATACCATTTTCTGTGCCCCCTTGTGTTAATAATAGTCTTACAGTAATTTGGTCACTCCTATGACTACTGTCTGACTCAGTCACTAGTGTGCGTTCACAATGAGATCCTTTTAATGCAATACATGTGTTTCTGGTATTGATGACATCAGTCATTAATGGTTGAATGTGAAGGCTTTCTAGCATTTTCTCTGATATTCTACAAGCAAACATTGATTTTCGCAGTTAGTGAGAAACTAAGTTATATCAGTGAATAGTAGAAATATGATCACTGAATCAGGCTTTTGTGCCTTTTCAAAGTATAAGAGAATGATCTGCCATCGTCTTAGTACAGATTTTGTCCAGTGCCAATTAGGGATGTAACAATTAATCGTAAGGCAGTTAAAAATCGATTCATAGGTATCACGGTTCACATCGATGCTCTGAAAATTTAATCGCAGTACTTTTTATAAACAGCAGAGGGCGCTATATATCCTTCTCGTCTAAAAGTGTAGTCGGCGGGCGGAATCTGCTACTACTTTCTTTCTGGCCGCCATCTACTCTTAAACATGTTCATAAATGATTCCTTACCCCTTTAGCACCGAAAGAACATCTGTAATATTACGTGAATATCTGTAAAAGTCACGTTTTTCTATTAGCTCTGTCTGCTAGCATAGCTTCTCTTCTTCACTGCAAGGATATCTGCATGCCAACCGACCACTGGGTTACCAGCGCCCTCTCCTGGTCCAAACAAATATCTGACGTAAATACAGTGCAGACTGTTTTTTTTTTGTCCAATTGTTAAGGCACAAAATACATTTTCAGTTGTACTTTTAAAAAGAAAAGGAACTATTATGTAGTTTTGCATTGTTTACTATAGAACCAGAATTTAAATTAATAGGCTTCTTCTTCATTTGTATAACTCCTTTATTTATTTCATTCAAGATTTATTTTTAGTTAAATTGCATTGTTTTAAATAGTTTATCAAGGGAATCTTTTGACAATTAAATATAAAAGGAAAATAGTACAGTATTAAAGGAATTTTTGTCCACAGTCCCATTTTGTGAAATAAATCGTGAGAGAATCGTATCGTGAACCCAGTATTGTGAATTGAATCGTATCAGGAGTTGAGTGAATCGTTACATCCCTAGTGCCTATGTATAATATCTTGAAACCTTTGAGCCTCGTCTTCTCATAATTTTCCACAAAATTGCTACAATAACAGGATCCAGTCAATAGGTCACCGTCTTTGTAGAAACAACATGTAATGCATTCAGCTTGGTCTTTCCAATTAGTCATTTACCATCTACACTTTATCTGAGCCTCACATGTTCATATTGATATTTTATCTCATATCCTCAGCACTGCATGTTTTTGTTTTTATCTCAAAGCCCATACATACGTATGTGTTGTGCTGTGTGTCTGTGCTTGTCAGGTGATCAGAGGAGCAGGCCATTACGTTTTTGCTGACCAGCCAGAAGACTTCAATCAGACAGTCCTTCAGATTCTCTCCAGGACGGAGGGGAAAATAACGACAGCAGACTTGAAGCAGTGAGACAAAAACAGAAGAAAGCCGAACGATTAACCAACGCAAAGCCATTGCACAATCCAAGCAGGTTTAAAGCTGCTGGAGACAATCATTTATTTTGATCAGACGAATTGACAATAAATAATAACAAATTGATCTGTGAGGTTTATAATACATGTCGACCTCATACATCAATGCATCAAAGGTCATTTGAAAAGATGGGGGGAAAAAAATAGCAAAAAGCAAATTGAAATTGTCGTTCGAAAGTTTGTTTTGATCTCCACTGTAAACACTTAATTTATTGACATTGTCAGAAAACGTTCTCACATTGCATTGTGGGATGTGGCGTCAGAATCAGAATTCCTTTAGTAAAGTGCTTTTGTTACAGCCACTTTATGAAAACTAAAATCACAAATTAATGAATAAAACAAAGACAAAAGAAAGAATAAATGTTAAATAAGTGTATAATTAAGTAAAAGACCAGATATAAGGATCAGATACACACACATTACAGTAGTAAAAAATAAAGATAGATAATAATAATAATAATAATAATAATAATAATGATAATGATAATAATACAAATATGATATGAGTCCTTTAAACAGATGCATAGAAGTGTTTTCCCTTTATTCTTACAGTGATTTTTTGTGTTTCTTCCCCAGACAAAGTGGACAGTGATTGGTTTGACCCCATTTTTGTTCTAGTTTCTTCCCAGGATTCTCCGTAATATTCAGTTTTAGCTAGATTTGGATCTTTCCGTGTTTAAACCCCAAAAATCATCCTGTATTGTTTTGCCACAACTTTCAATCCGTGAAAACGCCAGAAATGTGTTTAAAAGTCACTTTGGCACAGTTTTTGATGGCAAACACAAGAAATCATTAAAAGAATCTGTCTATGGGACTCCACGTCCCACAATGCAATGCGTAAAAAAGTTTTCCAACACGGTCAATAAGAGAATGTTTACAGTGGAGAGCTGTCGAGCGGCAACTTCAACCTTCTACATTTTTTTTTTTTTTTGAGCAAACGATCTTTGATTTATTTTATTTAATTTTTATTTATTTATCTCAAGCATAACAAAACAATATAAAACAATCATTGCTCACTTAAGCTTAACGCTTATCTAGTCCTGCTCCGACTTCCAAGCTATTTCACAAAGAACAAAATAACTCTGACATTTGAGCAAATACATACATATATACATATATATAAATAGTCATCAACATCCACACGTGCACCTACCTATCAGATTTTAGTGCTTGTACTGATCTAATAAGTTTTGTTTATTTAAAAAAAAAAGAAATTCTTACAACTTTTAGATTTAATATTAAGACTGTTCCAAAGGGATACTCCACAAACTGAGATGCACATGCTTTTCAAAGTATTCTGGAATGTTTTCTGTCTAAAGTTCATATTCCCCCGCAAATCATACTCCCCTTGTCTCTTTGAAAAAAAAAAAATGTAATACATTTTTTGTCAATGCTCTGTATTTAGCAATAGACACAATTTGAGATGTTTCAAACTTAATCAAATCCATAAACTTAATTTATTTAGACTTTATAAAAAGTCTAATTGATATTGATATATGAGGCATACACTATATGTCTTTATCGGATAAAAAAAAAAGAAAAGTATTGTCTCCAGCAGCTTTAGCAGTAAACCTCATTATCATGCACTTTACTCTAGAGAGGAACCATCGCTGACCAAGAACACTAGATTCATCGTTTCAAAGTTGAAAATGTCGTAAGTTTTTTTCATCCATGTAAATACATTTTTGTAAATAAATCTGATACACCAGCTGGGATGGATTGCTTCCTTTTGTCCACATGTGAAAAGAAAAACTGGCTTTGAGCAGTCACTTTTACTTTCTCGAGCGTCCCTTTTGGATCCTTCATTCAATCTGTGTGATTCAATAAGATGAAACAAACAGGACAAAAACCCTGTTTGTTTTTCATTTCTACTGAAACAGCCTGACTCTAACCAACAGATGGCACCACAGTAACACTGTGCACACTTCACTACTCCTTTGGTGCTGTGGTAACAGCAAATCCCATGCAAAGCCCTGTGTGTGCATATTGAGGTAGTGAGCCACTCAGGAGACATGGACAGTGATGCTGTCACTCTGCTTACTGCTTAGTCACATCTGCAGTGACAGAATAGGGTCAGATATGACATAAACCAGGTGTTTTTGTTGGAAAAAACTTTGCCACAAGTTCACTGGGACACCAACACCCTCTTTGTAATACATCCCTTTAAATTTTCACCTATAATAAACCAAGCAAACATTTATACTACATATAAATCTGTGCTAGCTAAAGTTCTTAGACTCGAGATCAGGGGTGTCAAACCCATTTTAGTTTAATATGGACCAGTTTGATCTCAAGTGGGCCACAGTTTTTAGGTGGGAAAAAGAGCAATTTTAACATCAATTGTGCAATAGTTTTAACATCAGTCCCAGCTAGATCTTCACTTCAAAAACTTTTGATTTTGTAACCATTTTTTTTTTTGTGTCATTTAGAAGAATGATGTGGAATTGTTTGTGACAAATTGCAACATTTGTGGAAAAATTGAGAGTTCTTTCCACAAATTGCAATTAAAAATGACTGCATTCATATAAGAAAAAGAACAACTACAAGCCCCTAAAATATTGCAGAGTTTCATTCAATTGGCGAAATTTGAGATACTAGTACAGTGCCCTTCGGAAGTATGCATTCATGTGGGAGCATAAGGGGTATATTTACGGGTGCAAAATGTGGGTGCCATTTTCCTGGTTTAATTCTATGGAACATGTGTAGGATAAATGTGTTAGTTGTTTTGTTTTTTTACTCACTTTTATGTTTTTTTGTTTGGTGTATTTTTCTGTAATGTATGTTTTTTGGAGTCATTATGTGTATTTTTGTATCTTTCTGTTGTGTTTTTGTGCATTTTTTGTATAATTATTGTTTTTGTTGCTATTGTAGTGTGATTCAGGAGTCATTTTGTGTGTTTTTTTGTGTAAATATTTAGTTTTGTGTATTTTTTGTATAAATATTTCGTTTTGTGTGTTTTGAGCCATTTTCATATTTGTCTTGTATTTTTCTGTAATGCATGTTTTTTTAATTCACCATTATGTGTATTTTTTTTTTTTTTTATCTTTTAGTTGTCTTTTTGGGCTTTTTTTGTATAATTATTGTTTTTTGTTGCCATTGTAGTATGATTCTGGAGTCATTTTGTGTATTATTTTTTTGGTGTAGTTTTGTGCATTTCTGTTGTCATTTTAGTGTATTTTGAGTCATTTTCATGTTTTTGTTGTCGTTTGGTGTATTTTCCTGTAATATATGTTTTTTTTTGGAGTCATTTTGTGTGTTTTTGGAGTCTTTTTGTATATTTTTGTGCATTTCTGTTGTCGTTTTGTGTACTTCCTGTATAAATATTGTTTCATTTTTTTCTTTTACATCATTTGTGCATTTTTTGTATAGTTATTGTTTTTCGTGTGACCAAATGACCAAATTACTTTAAAATAACAGATGCACAAACTCGGGGTATTTGGAAGCCGCTGAGAAAAGTTTCAGGTGGAACAGGCACTGCGTCGGAGAGATATTTGCTCCACACACACACACACACAGACACACACACACAGATCATCCTTGTATTTATAGATAGATCTATAACTGGATTATTTGGTCATTTACACAATAATGAATGTTTTCTTTGTCATTTTTACTGTCTTCTGCAGACCAAATTGGATGCTCTAAAGGGCTGGATTTGCCCCCCGGGACTTGAGTTTAACACGTGGTCTAAACCAGGAGTGTCAAACCAATTTTAGTTAGGGGCCAAATACAAAGCAGTTTGATCTCAAGTGCTTTACAGATTGTATATGAGAAAAAAGTCATTTCAGCATTATTGTGCCCCAGTTTGCACTTGAACGTACACATAAAATACAATATATGTAAGAAACCGACATTATCCAAGCAATAAGTGAGAGATATCAGTTCCAACAGGATCTTTACTTGAATTTTCCTAAATTTTGTGTCGCATCTATATTTATTTAAGGTAATTATTATGTAATCATTTGAGGAAAATTGAAGGATTTTGTAAGAATTTTGAGTTTTTTCAACAGTTTCACATTAAAAAAGTGAGTTTCATTTACACAATTCATGTTTTCTCTGTCATTTTTACTTTCTCCTGTGGCCCGAATTGGATGCTCCAAAGGGCCGGATTTGATGCCGGGGCCTTGACTTTGACGCATGTGCTCTAGATGATAGTATTAAGTGAAAATCCGGACATTGTACCATCATTTAGTTTTAGTTTGAGCTCATCTCTCTTTGCACCATTCAAGCAGTGGGATAATAACTCTGCCATTTGGACTCATGTTTACTGTATTTGGATGTCACAAACACACTCTCACTGTGTGTCATTGCACACACTCAGGACAAACTGCTGTCTTACATTTCAGTAAAAAAAAAAAAAGCATTTTCCACGTATCGAGCAGGCTTTTAAACTGTCGGGGATATTCAGGCTTATCAGGCATGAGATTGTGCAACAAACAACATCTATTAATAGCTTGAAATGTGTTAAAATGGCTATCCATAGCAGGCTGCATGTTTCAAAATCTTTAAAGTAGGAGTGATGTTCTCGATTGGAGGAATTAGGAGAAATGTGAGTCTTGATGAGTGTGCACTGTGGCATTTATCAGTCCACCACCTCTATTACCTCTGTCCATCGCTGTCATCACTGAGACATCAGCCCAGCCCACCCAAACTGTCTCCTGGCAACAGTGTAGCCACGGAGACTGAGTCTTTTGGATTTCAACCCTGCAGGAAGTGATGCTGTGGATAATTACAGGTTGTTTGCTCCCCTTGAGACGTTAGCTGGCTGTTTGTCAAGAGAGAAACAGCGGTAGCGCCACGAATGTTGCCTGTGCATTCACAGAGGACTCGGCATCTGTTACATAAACGACACACGCTGATTAATGGCGTCTAATGTTGGAGAAAACTCACTGACGTGGATGGAAAATGGATCTAAGTGGGTTTAGAAAAGATGGAAAGGAAAACTGCAAAGGTAGAATCGGTGATGCACACGTGTAAGCTAGTTCTTTCTACAGACTAATGCACCACCAGATCATCTCTCTTCTATTTTCATACTGGATTATTTGGATTTTTTTTTTTATGTGTTAATGTGGATCTGAGAGTTTCTTTATTTGCAACATAATTTACTCCCTGTGGTGATAGGTTGTAAAACCTCCATGCAACAACAGAGAAGCACGAGAACAGGCAACTTCCACGATTCACAGGCAATAAACGTTCCAACTGCAGAGCTTCAAAGGTGACTGGCTTGGATTATGAAACCATTTGTTCAGGCATCCTGACGAAGGCCAATACTCAACTTTAAGTGAAAAGCTATATTGCATAAAATGAATATCATATGGCTCAGTCAATACACCTCAGTAGCCTTGTTTCTATGTGAAAGTTAAATACAAACATCCAACTCTTTACTCTAATACTCCTATCCAGAGTGTTTATATGTTGCCAGGCAACAGCCTTGTCTCCCTTCCAGATGTGGACCCATTTGTTTTGGCAGGGCCAAATAACTTATTAAACACATCATAATCTATTGTTGCTTAATACTGTTAACTAATAAAATGCGCTTGTAGAACTGTTGCATGAAAGCATAATCGCACGCGAGGTCATGTGATATTGCTTAATTAGCAGGTTTGGCGTGATTTTGACAAGTTTAAGAACCAGTAAAGCTATCTAAACAGGGCAAGATGATGAATGGAAAGGAAACGGGGAAAGTGTAGGTGTAAAGAGTACTGATATATCCTACTCAAGGAGAAGTACTTGTTACTTGATTGAAATTGTACACAAGTACAAGTAAGTCATACGTGAAATCAAATTTCTCAGAAACTCTGGATATCAGCCTCAAGTACAAGTAAAATGACTGACTTTGAAATACACTGAAAAAAGTACAAGTATCCATAAAAGCAACTCAATTACAGTGACGTGAGTACTTGTAATCCATTACTTCCATTGTTCTTATCTCATCTGATCAACAGGAATCTGACAGCAACGGGTGCATTTACAGTCAGACGACTTTGTTTTTCACAAACGCAGCATCAGTGTGACATTAAAATAAAAAAAGAAGAAAAAAAAACACAATTATTGACGACACGTGCTAAACAAAAGGAACAGATTTCTGCTCATTTGTCTCGGAGGTAATTTTGTGTTATACCATCAACCTAATGGAACAGTGAAATAGTCTTTACATAGCGCAAGTGATTCTCGGCACCCCACAGCTCTCACAGTGCACAAGAAACATCAGGGTTTAATGATCAAAGTCTGACTGTGTTCATCAGATGAGACAATCACAGGAAACAGTGTCACCTCATCTCGTTAAAGAAGTGGGGGGGTGGGGTGGGGTACAGCAGCTGAAGATGCATCACATCTTTGCATTATCACAGGAAGGCATCTGAGCACTGACATCACTCAAGTCAAGTGTTACATGATTCATAAAACTCTGCAAAAGCCGGTAATTTCTTCCGCTTGGGTGAAAAAACATGGAGCTGGCAGCGGAGCTAAATCTGGCTCCACAGCTACTTGTCAACCATGATTCATGCAGCTGTTCATTCACATGAAAACACGGCCTTCATCCGTACTTCTTCATTATTGTTCTATTAGACTAATTTTTTAAAAATTAATCATGGGTGACTTTGTAAACAGTGTGTTATGAGTCATCCTGAAGAGCCCCTCATGCTTTTAACCTGATGGCATTACATTCTTTTACAGCGAGACGCTGAAAGCATTTAAGAGCCTTTTAGCATGCAATTAAAAAAAAGAGAGAAATGAAAAAATAACATCTATTAATTTTCCAGTAATTCTGTTCAATATCATGGGACATGTATTCCTGTTTATTCATCTATCCCCACACACAGTAACCCTAACATAGCCTACAAACGTGCGCAGTCGGCAAACGAGCCACTGAGATACAGTTGCTAGTTTGCTACAAAAAACACATTTAATTACATTAAATAATTTTACCTGTGTTTCTTTTAGCTTTTAAATGCAACAATTGTTTAAAGGGATTAAAATGCACTATATTTCACCATGATATACTGACAGCTCGGTGAAATTGCTTAGATTAATGTGTAATATTATAATGAAGCATAACCCAGCATTAGTTTTCTTTCTAGCAACATTGATGACTCAGCAGGTTTAAGGTGGATATTGTGTACACGATTTGATTTCAAATATTCAACAAATTTATTGTAAAACTACACCGACTTACATTTATTTTCTACCCAAAACAGTAAATATTAAAAAAATACAAATGCTAATTATCTCGCTCAACTTCAAACTACTGTGTGATATTATGTAAAAGACCATATAACAGGATTTAAATATTCATTGGTGATTCCTATAGTTTGGAGGAGTCTTTGTATACCTGAAGGTAATCAGAGATTACAAATTTAGCTAAAGCAATTTGAGTGATTAAAACTGTAACACGGGTAAAATGAGTCTAAAATTGATAAAGGTTTATAATAGCCTACAGGACGGGACATTTGGGGGAAAACAAATCCAACCAATTTTATGATAGTTTAGTGTTTAATGCGCTCACAACGTTTTTGGTTATTTCTGTGTAACTTATGTAAGCCATGGCTGGACTAACTTTTTTGGAATAGTTACTGTAGAGCAGTGGTTTCTCTTACTTTGTCTTCAAAATTCTGTGAAACAAAAACAACTATACAGCAAAAGGATGGAATAAATGAGTAATAACACATTTAAAATAATCTAACTTTGTAAATAAGTGGAATGAAACAGTATTTAGTGCCTCCTGTCCTGAATAGATTTATTTCTATAGTCTTTATTATTATTTACGGTCATCTCCCTCCTGATGTATTTTCAGTTCATGTTCTAATCAAGATCATCATCATTTCGTGTGTTTTGTTGTTGTTTTTCTGTTCTTTTTTATTATTCAGTATATTTTTCTCTTATTTTGTGTGTTTTTGTGTGTATTATATAAATAAGTGTGTGTGTGTGTGTTTGTTTTTGTTGTCGTGTGGTTGTTATGTTGTTTTGTATGTTTCGTTATTTTTGTGTATTTTGTAGCAATCTTGAGTATTTTTCTCTCATTTAGTGTCTTTGTTGCCATTTTGTGTGTTTTGTTGTCTATTCTTTTCATCATTCAGTACATTTTTCTCTTATCTTGTGTGTTTTTGTCGTCATTATGTGAGTTGCTGGTAATATTTGGTATGATTATCATTTTTAACTAAAAAGGAATATTATAAAACAATATATTTGTAATACTTTCATTTGTTACTCTCTCTCTCTCTCTCTCTCCAGTACCTTCTGCAGTGCCGTTGCGTACCCCAAGGGTTACACGTACCCCCGTACCCCCATTTGAGAATCACTGCTGTAGAGGATAAGCTAATTTTCCACATTATTAACTGTTTTATTATATAGTATACAGTAAAATCTTAATTTTTTTTGACACAATGCTGCTTATTTTGACTGCAATAGAAAGGGATATGTGTATGTAGAGTTACACATTGCCACTAATTAATCTTTGTAGGTGGAAAATGTCAAAAAAAAAGACATTGTCCTTGTCTTATTTATCTTGGTTCATGGTGCATCTCATAAAAAAAAAGTCATTAATCTTGCTAGACATTTTCTCTCCACCTCTCATTATAGGCTATAATTTGATAATAACCATCAGGTCATGATCACATTAAGGATCAACCCTTCTTAAGGTAATAATTAAAACTCCTATCAGTGCTTTACAATTTGAACAATTCATTCCTTAAAGTTTGAGGTGAACTTCTGCCTTGTCCTGTTCAGCAGCATTGTTTAGATTGTGTCTGCTTGTTCTTCATATACGTGTAATACATAGACATTTAAACATAGAGTTTTTCTAGTACCTGTTTATTTCACAGCAATATTAGCACTAACTAGTCTTTTTCAGTACTTATTATCCTATGCCAGGGTTGGGGTTAATTACATTTTTCAATTACAATTGCGTCTTATCCATGTTCAATTACAGCTTAATTATGATGACTGTGACCAGTATCAGGGCTGTCCCAGGTCATTTGGGGGCCATAAGCAAAATCAGTATATAGGGTCCATATGGGGCGCACAAACATTTTTTGGCAAAAAAAAACAAAACATTTTGGTGCGTATGCACCTATATTTGTCATTCCTGTTGATTGAAACTAACACTAGATGGTCCCAAACCTCAATTTAAACTGAAAAGACAAAGAAATTCCACAATTCCTGCTTTTATTTTTTTGTAACCTGCAATCATTTCGTGTCAACAGTCAAGTAAAATAGTAAAGTGCTTTTAAATTCAAGTTAAGCAAACAGAGAACACAGGTAAACACTTTAAATGTAAGTATTGAACAAAAAGTTAACTGAAATATTTCAATCTCACTACAGACCAAACACACCCGAGTCAGTTAACACAATGTCTGTTTCGTGCATACAAAGTCAAACACCAGTGGTGGTACAGAAGCCCACTGGCGGCCAACAGTGTTTTTGTTAAAAAAAAAAAAAAAGTTTTTTAAAGTTGACAGGAATTTTCAAATTATGATTATTATGTGTTATTATAAGTCATTTATTAAGGATACTTAAACGTAGAGTCTTACAAAAAGGTACAATGTTGAAATACGGTTTTAACAAACACAAAAATTAATACAATTCAAATAAATAATGTAAATTGTTTTCACTTAAGTTAAATCCTATTGAATCTTAAAACAAACCATTGCTGGTCACATTTAAAACTAAAATAAATGAACATGGAAACATGGCCAAGGGTTAAAACCAGGAAACTCAGAGGCTTTAGAGGTTGACAAGCCGACAACATGACAAACGTGAACGCTATTAGTTATTTTCATAATTGATATTCCATTTTAGTCAGTGTACTGTATTCATGTCAGATGTTTGTTTCGACCTGATTCTTTGATAAATAACCCCATAAAACGTGACCTTCCTCATGTGTTAGCTTTCTGTTAGCATGTCTTACGTTGACGGGTCAGTTTTGAACCATGTCTTAAATCAGCTGTAAAATACACACAAAAAATATTATCTATCATCTAATTTGTTTCTTATCTCTGGGTTACCTTGTTTGGCTTCCTTATACATGAAAATATTGGTATTAATATTTTTGGTGTGGGCGTCTGAGCCTTTTTTCTGTCAATGCACCCCTAGAAAAAAAATTTATATATATATATATATTTATTTTTAATTTATTTTTATTGAGCCATGGAACTGTAACATGGTAATTTTGCGTTCAGTTAAAGGTCCCATATCATGTTATTTTTCACCCATCTTTATTTGTTCTAAGAACCCCAAAAACATAGTATTTGAGGTTTATTTTCCCAAACTCGCGTGTTTTCCAGATTTTTAGCCTCTGAAAAGTCACTTTCTGAGCAACTCTACACAAACAGGCTGATTTGCGGCCTACTTGTGCATATTCATGAGTGGGCGTGTCTATAAACGGGACACTGACTTCCTCCTCCCTGAACGATGACGTAGGGCCTCCTCCCACCCACTCCGTAGCTGAGCTCATGCTGCTTTATAAACACGAGACAGAGCGTGGGGGCGGGGCGTTCACCGGTACATACACAGACTGTAGAAAACACATACATAGCACTGCGCAAAGGACGCTGGAATGCTCACCTTTATGGGCGTGTCTGTTTACATGTCAATCACGGCAGAGAGCTTCCTGGAGGCGCGGCTTCTCCAGCTCAGTGCCGCGTCAAATTCGTCATCAAAGTGGGAACGCGTCATCAAATTGGAGCGAGGTGTTTGGGGTCACCCTGCAGTAAGAAAGGAGCAAATCACCCTCTGACTAACGATTGAAGGAATCAATGAAAAAAACACTTTGAACATGTGTTTGAATCCCTAATCGCACTTTAGTGATGTTTAAAACACAGAAAAGTTGATTTAGCGTAACATGGGTCCTTTAAATTGTAATTGACCTTTTTTTATATATAGAATTTGCATGCCATTTACAATTACAATTACACTTATGTCATAATTGTAATTAATTTTCAACGAAGCAATTACAATTATAATTGACCCCAACCCTGTAATCAGCCTTTCATTTATCTCTCATTAAGACAGAGTTCTTCCCAATATCAAACAATAACTCTCATAAGATGGCCAAGCAGTGTCTGTGTATTTTACGATTAACTGCATGTTTGCATGTTTGCGTGTGTGTGTGTGTGTGTGTGTGAGAGAGAGCGTTTGGGCACAGGCACAACAATAGGTTTTAAAAATACCCGAGGCGTCCAGGGCCTTGGCAGCCTGTGTTTAATCTGAGAGGTGTCCATCTGGTTTGCCTGAGCATGTGTCTGTGTGTTCCAGGGACTTGGTTATTTGCAGTCATTTTTATCAGCAGCATTAATTACTGCACGGTGGAACAGAGTTCAGCTTCAGCATTCAACTCCACTAATGAGACCGCATACATAAACATGCAGTTATGTCATTTCATTACTTTTCTAATTAAAATAAACTTAATTAGCAACGTATGAATCTATAATTGTGTTTCATCAAAATGTGCTCATTCTGTTGTTCAGTTATTGATACTTTCATCCCACGGGGTCTATGATTGACCTGTCCACCTTGTTCTACCAGTATCTGTTTCATGATTATAAAGCAACCGACTGTGTGATAAATACATCAAATATAATTAAAGTTGTAAATGTAGCTCCACAGATGAATCGACTACAGTAATGATGTTAGTGGTGAGTCTTCCCACATGTAACAAAGCATCTAATGTTAACAACACAAATAAGGAAAGGCTGTATGAAGAAAAAGTCAAAGTACCTCCTTTTCTCTTAGTCCTGAATCCAAGGACCCCATTTTTCCGACTCCAACATTTCGCTTAGAAAACTATTTTAAAACAACTATAGCGCACAATGATGGAATGAACGAGTGATACATTTTAAAGAATCTCATTTTGTAAATAAGTGAAAAGAAACAGTATTTAGCGCCGTGGTTTCCAACCTTTTTTGATCGTGACCCCGGAATTTCTGGCGATTCCAAAGACATTTTTTTCTAGAATTAGTTTCTGATCATGTTTGAGCTCAGATAATTTTGTTAATGCATTTTAGATTAACTAGATTTATATTTCACAAAGTGAAATCAATCAATGCACTACTGCACTATTATCTTATTATTATATTGTATTATTACTTTTCTTTTTCTTTTTATTATTATTATTATTATTATTATTATTATTATTATTATTATTATTATTATTATTATTTTTATTATCTTGTTATTTTATTTAGTTCTGCACATATTATTCTAAATACTGTTTATATTTATGTTTATATTTATTTATTTTTTTTTTTTTTCTAGTTGATTGTTATTATTTAATGTTTACACTATTAGAGAGAGCACAGTTCACCAAGTGAAATTCCTCGTGTGTATAACATACATTACTTGGTCAATAAAGTTGTTTCTGTTTCTGATTCTGATTCTGATTCTGAAAGTATAGATACATAGTTGTTTAAGATTTTGCGTTGTTTTAAATATTTTTTTAACGAATAATAATTAAAACATTTCAGAAATCTATTCTAATTTTTTCAGAATTTGAATGCGACCCTGCATGGGGTCCCGACTCCGAGGTTGAAAAACACTGATTTAGTGGTTCCTGAATAGATTTGTTTTTTATATTTTTTATCATTTCCAGGAATCTCACACCTGGGGTGGGACCAAGACTGACCCTTTATTTGTTAATTTTCCACCCTCTCTCACTCTCAAGTCCCCCCTGTAGTGGCATCACGTACCATTTGAGAAAGTCTGATTCATGGTGTAATACAGAGGTTCTCAAACCTTTTAGGCTCAAGTACCCCTGAATCCAAGTACCGCCTTTTGTCCAACTATAAACATTTTGCTCAGAATTCTATGAAAAAATAACTCTAGAGCAAAATGATGTCACTGATTTTTAGTTTTTTTTTAAAATGTGTCACTGTTAACACATTTAAAAAATCTCATTTTGTAAACAAGCACTGAGAAACAGTATTTAGTGCCTCCTGAATACATTTATTACTATAGTTTTTTTTTTTTATAAATAATTTTTGGTCATCTCCCGCCTGGTGTTGAACCAAGACTGACCTATTACATTTTCAATTCATGTTCTAATCAAGATCATTTCCATCATCATTATTATGATTGTCATTTTAACTAAAAACATTACGAAACCCCGTATTTTTAACGGTTTAATTTGTAATTTTTACACTTTCTCTCAAGTACCCCCTGTCGTGCTATCACGTACCCCCATTTGAGAAACACAGGTGTAACAGATCCAGCTTGAACCCTCAACAGCCACACTTACACTTACGTAGGGCTGTGCAAAAAATCAATTTAATCGAATTTGTAGATAAAAACATTTTTTTTTTTTTTTTTGGCAAATTTTTTATTATTATTATTTTTTTATTTTTTTTTTTTTTTTTTTATTATTTTTTAATTTTTTTCTCACCACAGTTTTTTCTGACTTTTTCACATTACGTCCTTGTTTACCTTTTGAGTAGGCTATATGTTTAATGTTTTATATTAAAAAAAAAATTTTTTTATTGTAATGTTATATAATATGTAGTTCTTAATCAGAAAATTGAAGCTACTGTGAAGGCGCTGTTGCACTTTTGCTTAAACCTGGGTTAAAGCTTGAAATTCTTGAATGACAGAGCCTCATTTACTTTTTATTTTGGGATTGTTCTATGCATTTAACTCTTGAGAACTAACACAGCAATAAAGTTACACTTTTGACAATATATCTGATGTCTGCAGTCATTGTTAAATGCATTGGAAAAAAATAAATAAATCAAAAATCGAATCGAAACTCAAATTTTTCTTTAAAAGAAAACCGGAGATTTTTTTTTAGCCCTAGTTAGATGTACAGTATGTAGATTAGCAGTGAGAGATCAGACAGTGGTGATGATGTTGAACTGGGTTCCAACATCATCTCACTGGACATCTTGGTCACCTGTTGCTTTGTGTGTCAGAGCACATATCATGCATGGGTGGGTATAGCCTGTGGGTCAGAAGCGTTCACGCTTCTGGAACGATCGCATTACTTCACAGCTGGATAATGTGGAACAGAATCCCAGACGAGTGTGCCGGAAGGAGAGGTGACAGGGAAGCAATGAGACCGACCATTCAGAAAGAAAATATTCACACACAATAAAAAGAAAAACTATTAATTAAGCTCTACATTTTCAGTTTAAAGACAATACTAATTGGGTTTAGTTACTGTTATCAAATGCATTGTGGCTCTGGCCACATGCTGTATAGTCATGTGTCCTGGGGGACATTCTCATTTGAACAACCTCAACTGGTTCCTCTCAACATGAGGGAGAAAAAGCTCTACTCCAAATGTGCCAACATTGTTAAGCATTTCTACAGAGATGACCCTGGTCACCCTAAGCTAAGAAACACCTTTTGATCAACTTTGCAGTACGTTGGTTATTTGGAGATCAAGAGCTTGTCTTACAAACTCAACTTCCACTTCCCCATAGTAGACCAGTCAGGTGTCCATGTTTTGCTGATGGTAGGGGTATCCTGATTAGATATCAAATATCAGGCCAATATCAGCAAAAAAACTTGAAATTTCCCGATGTAAGCACTCCGATACATGTAGTCCATTCCAGACTCTGCTCCAACACTTCTAAAAAGATCAAATTTTCTCATTCGTACTGTTGTTGACTATTGTTTTGTTTGAGTAAAATGACTTGATCAAGCATTTTCTAACATTCCACACTACAAAACAAGTAATGTAGTAAAAGTATGTATGATTTGCTAATATCACATCGGATCAATATTGATGTCAAATTGGAAGTGGAAAAAGTTGTATTGGAACACCCCCTAGCCGATAGCACCCCAATCTCCCCATTGGTCTTTCGCTCTATCCCACCCTTACTTGTAAGTAACATTCTGAGTTACTTAAACTCCTTCGCTCAGAGCAGGGGTTCTCTCTCCCAACCCAGGAGAGGACACTCCACCTGTTTCCATCTGAGGCTGGACTTGGAAGTTGCAGATCTTTACCCTAGCCACTTCACACTCTGGCTCAAACTGCCATAGCAAGAGTTCAAAGTTGTTGTTGGAAGGAGTTTAACAATTAGGAACAAGATCTCCCTAGAACCGAACTCAACCCCATCCACTCTCTGGACGCACTCCAAGTTATTTTCCTAAATGTTATGTTGACAGAAGTCAACCCTGAAACTGTCCAAACCTTAGAAGGAAAATGTCCAACTTATAGCAGGCTATGTAGACCAAACTAATGCTCCTTCAGTGTTGGGACTGAATGGTCCCGAGCATACGGCCTTCCTCGTAGTCTAATAGCACCCAAAGTGTCACTGGGGAACTGGTTGTAAGCATTCTCCGGATCCACTGGACACTCATGGACTTGTAGGGTGAGCTCCCGCACCATAATCACTGAATAAAAGCTGAAATGTGTATTATTGGCCAACAGTTTAATATAATTCATCAAAAGCAGGCCAATGATGGACGAGGGGTCAACAAACAACAGAATCATGTCGTTTACACATGAGGAGAAAACACAGTAATTGATTTGACTTGCCCTACAAACCCCATATTGTTCTATAACCTCAAACCTGAGAGATGTACACCAACATCTTTCCAAATCACGCTGGCCGAAGACTATATAAACTAAAAATCACAGTACTAGTCCATTGCTTGATTGGTCAGATCTGATTTGAAGGCTTAACAACAATGTACGCAGCAACAAGCTAAACAGGCTTTATAAACGCTACATTCATAGAAATGAATAACAGGTTTACAGAGTTCATTCATACTGTTTTATTTGAATAGATCTTTATCATATACATACAGTACAATATGCTTAAGACAGATCTTATGGCACATTGATTATGGTTGTACATTTGCAGTTGCTGGTATTGCTGTGAGCTCACAGTACAGTGATTTGTGGAATCTGTTGATTGGGTGGCCTGACCTTGGTGAATTAGGAATAAGGTTGCTACAGCAAAAACACATGCACTGTCAGTATATATTCCACTGGGGGGGGGGGGGGTGACATCCACTTATACAGAGCAACACTTTAAGGGCTTGTGCTGTTATGTTCTGTAAAAGCCCCTTGCTTGTTGTTTTTTAATGCCTTGGAATACGCTACAACAGTGGCTACTGTGATTCTGACAATCTATGGGATCTGCAAGGTTTGAGTTAAGAGCCTTGTTTTTCATCTCCTCTGCTAATTACAAACGTAATGCTCCTCTGCCATTGTACATTTCAGGTACAACTAATAACTGACCCTTGATTTTAAAGAAAAAAAAACTTTTGATCTGGCATTTAAATCTCCCAATTAAGGTTACATCTGCAAAGTGAAGAAGTGTAAAAGACGACAACAATGCAGGGCGGAGAAAAGGACCAGAAAATGTAGAAGAGACTTAGAATACGTTCAGGAAAGTGAAAAGACAGAAAAATTAGAATTAGAGGTGACGCAGATGTCGAAGATGAGGATGATGAGAACATACAAGTGAAAGAAGATAAGGCACAGTAAAAAAAATTACAACAAAGACAAATAAAACTATAAACAGACAGAGATTAGATGAAAAAGACAATCACAAGAACATCCGCCTGCATGAATTGTGTCAATTTTCTTTAGGTTTGTTTATGTATTTTAAAGCTACTGCAGGTTTTTTTTTTCTTTTACTTCATTTTAATAACGTTTGAAAAAGCATTTTCACTATCTTGTCAAACCTGAGGGAGAGCGCTCCTTATGATGATGGAAACACTCCAGTAGAATAGAATTCAGCTTTAATGTGACATATTTACAATGCTTTCCAAACCTCTAAACATCTGGATCCTACCCAAACCTTGGATATCCCATTGGAGTGAAGAACAAAGGTGAACAGGGATCTAACATTCAGGTTTTCTACTGCAATCCAACTTTACTGCTAATACTACAGGTACGGAGTACTGCTAAGGTATTCACATATGTACATTGTGCATCTTATTCCTGTCGAGCATGTTCAAGTTAGAAAAATAAAACATTGATAGACTCGAAAATATCATTTTCCACCTTTGTCAGAAGCTGCTTTCTGTTTTTTTTGTTTTTTTTTTACCCCTGGGCGTGTCCTCATTTGAATAGAAACATTGTCAAAATGTAACATATTCAGTCAAGTTAAAAAAAAAAAATCAAACTAAAAACATTGTTTAAAATTTGTGATATCAAAAAGAAAAAGAAAAATAGATATGTAACGACTACACATCTCGCTAGCCTTCATGTTCCTTGGCTGATCAGTGATGAAGGTCTGAACACTGTGTACACTTTATATAGATTGTGTAAAAGCATGCTTTCCCAATCTGAATACAATTATCTAATATACCAGCAAGTCTACATGTCCATGTGGGGTTACGCTTAATCTGCTAAAAGTGCTTCACATACCTTGGCATTACACCAACTCTCCTCCAAGTAAACTTTAAGTTCAGCTAAAAGTGCAATTCTGGCATTTGGACTTGTTACAAGTTATCCAACGTTAAAAAAAACAAAGACAAAATGTAAAAACTGCAAATATGACTGAGCGTGGGAAGGTTAATAAGTGATGTAATGCTGCATGTGTGTGGGTGGGGGTGTTTAGATGACCTGACAGCAGCTGTGAGGTGTTGGCGTGCACAGCAGACCCTCCTTTGGGCTCCGGTGAATGTTCACAGATAGAGTCTTGTCACTCAGAGGCATTTGGAGAACGCGGTTTTTCATGTTTCTGTGGTTCTCCCGGGCCAGATCCAGCTCTGCCACCCTCAGGGTGCCCGAGCAGTGGCCCTCCACCAGTGGGTCCCCCAGAGCTTCCCCCAGCAGGGGCTGGTGCTGGAGGTTGACTCTGGGGGAGGGGCCGCCCAACAGGGACACTGTGTCCAGGCTGCCGGTGGACCCACCCATGCACATCCTCCACATGGGACGGTCTTGGGTGTCCCCGACAACACCCGCACTGCCACCCACACCCCCACTGACGCCCCCGCTCCCAGCCCCTCCCCCTCCTGTCAGGTTGTGGAACTGAGAGCTCAGACACAGGCTCATGAGCTTCAGGCTCTCCACCAGCCCACTAGCAGCCTTGGCCGAGCCCTTTCCTTGGGCCGACCCGGGACTGGCACAGTTGGAAGGACTCCCCTGACCTGACCCTCCTTTTTCCTCTTTTCGTTCATCGCCCAGTCTTTCTATACTTGGTGTGTGATGCTTACCGTCTCTCTCTTTGTCATTGTCGCTCGTCTCTGAGCTGGGAGTTATCTTGGCCACTGGTGCCATCACATCAACAGTTTTAGGTGAAGACATTAGCGATGAGGGGGAAGGTATTCTAGAGTCCAGGTTGAGACTGAGGCTAGGTTTGGGAAGACTGAATCCACACCCCTCCCTGCACTCCTCCTCCTCCTCCTCCTCGTCTTCCTCTTTGACCTCCTCATGGATCTGGTTAAGAACTGGAGCACTCCTTCTAGATGTTAGACGATTACCGACAGAAGATCCTTTGCAACGAAACACAACTTGAGCAGGAAGTGTAAACGGGGGCAAACATTTGTTCTCCGCCCCTTCATCCTCCTCATCCTCGTCCACGCTGAACAGGCTTGGACCACAAGGTTTGCAGGGGACGGCCAAGGCCAAGGAGCCCAGCCTGAGGGGGTTGGAATGGGGCTTGGCTGGAGGCCTGATCCCTTTCTCCTGGTTATGTCGGGTGGCCAATAACTGCCGTGCTGTAGTGTGGGTATCCTGGCGTTGACTGACATCCAGCAGAGCCGTTTTGGGCCTGGGGCCTTTGTGGAGGCTCTCAGCACTGCGAGCAGGGGACTGGGGTCCCCCCGGGTGAGATATAGCTGGACCGCCCAATCCATCACTGACATCCTGGTGAACGTCCACTCTGGTGGGCCAAGACTGCCTGCGAAAGGTAAACATATTGTTTTTCGTTTGCTCCACAGAGGACAACAGAACACTTAAACGTATATCTTTACAGATATACTAAAATACAACAGTGTTTGACTTATCAATCATACAATTGTTTAACATTGCTTAAATAATAAAAAGACACAATCACAGTGCTAAATTGAAGTAAAATAAAAGCTTTCCTCACAGTTCAGCAATAAATTAAAATAGACATTTGACTAAAAGTAAAATAAAACAAGTAACACTGATAATGTGCAATGCTTGTTGCTATGTTTTAACGTTAATATCTGTTAGGGGCGTGTCCAATTACAAAACAACTCAAAAACAAATGCAGCTCCCTTTAAACATCAAGCAAAACAAAATTAGTACTTTAATTTAGTATTCTATCCACATTTTTGCCATTTAGTTTCCACAAATAAACCAGTAAACCAGGTCAACTCATTGCGCAACATTATTAAAGGATCACCAGTTGTAACGATGACCAGGTGAAGTCATACACAAGTAAAGTGAAGTATAGAAACAACTTCCTTCCAGTTCTTTGGCTGTGTTTGAAATGGCAATAGTACTATGCACTACAAAGTTAATGAGTATATACTGTCTACTATATACTATAAGTATGGTTAGGATGTTGACCGTTCCCAATGAAGTATACTTCTAAGTTTCCCAAGATGCATTTCAAGCCTACGACAAAAACCTGAAGCAAACTGAGACTAAATATCTCTGTTGATCTGAAAGCATTTTAAGGGCAAAAGTGATCAAGTAGAATATCAACATGTGATCATTTGATCCATAAAAGTCGCAGAAACACATTTCATAATGACATTTTGGAGATTTTTGGAGACCTGCCACTGTGGTACTGACCAAACTTCCTGTTTACTTCAAAACAAGAGCCCTATTTACAAAAGCGCTAAAAACTAATGGAAGACATGATTTTGTTTTGAGAAGGGGATGTTTGACCTTAGCTTGAAGCTGGTCGTGTGTGCCCACTGTGCATACTTCAAAAATGTCCCTACATAGTATACATCCAAGTATTTCACATGTACTCAATCTTTTCATACTATCTAATGTGAATGCACTACATACTCATTTTGACATCACACTTAGTATTAGTAGTACGTTAGGATGACATTTCGAACATAGCCTTTTTCTTTTTGGTAAACTTTTTGTGCTAGTTAGGTAGCATTCACCTAACTGTTTCATGCTTCTTTTTTTTTTGGGTAACCATGACAACAGTTTACCCAACGAATCGATTCCGACCTTGACTACAGGCATGTATCTTTCACTTTGATCCTACTTATGGCAGGAAGCATATGATCTAAAAACCAACAGTGGGACTCCAACTTTAGGACCTATGAGTCACTGAGTTTCTGTTTTGGGTCTTGAAATGGAAATGTATGAGAACTGCTGCTTTAGATGCTTTAGAGGCAGAAAGAAGCAAAGCAACTTCAACTTGTGTGCATCACTGTGCTAGATTAACCCACCACAGTGGATGACTGTGGTGACTTCGCCTTCGTTGTTTTAGCCGACTGCCTGTTTTATTCATGTTTCTATTTTAGTTGCATTCTCTGTTATTTGGTCTTTTCATGTATTTTCTGTTGTGCGTTCCTGACAGTGCTGCTGATCGGCAGCTTTTCTCACTCTCCGCCTGTCCTTCGCTCCCCGAAGAGGAGAAAAAAAAAAAGAGCCTCTGACTGTCCATCTGCTGTCAAACGTGTTGTGCGAGGCTGACAGCGTGCGGCGTTGCAGAGACAGAACTGTCTGTCTAAAGAAGTGTTTGCGTGTGTGTGTCTGTGTGTGTGTACCTGAACTGGGCCTTGCTGGGACTGGGCGATCGTGTCTGGCTGTGCAGCTCCTTCTCCTGTCTGTCCCTCAGCATCCTCTCAGCCAGTAGGAAGTAAGTGGCCGTGATGTGGTTGTACTGGTTCGACTCCAAAGCTCTGAAAATAGGAAAAGGAAAGTTTCCAAACAGAACGCATGCGCGCGCGCACACACGCTGCACAGTGTGGACTGACACCACACCCTCACTGTGATTCAAAAGGAAGTGACAGGAGTGGGGATTAAATTTGACATGGCTGCAGATGAGGATTGACAGCCAGCTGGCTGCTAATGAGAATTAAACTGCTGATGATACTCAGCGAGGTTTAGAGGGCTCGCTCAGCCGTGATCAATTTTCATAGATTACACACGATGGTGCAGCTGAATGTTTATTAATGAGCGTGAGTGTGTGTGTGATTGAGAGAGTGCGACTCGTACTCTGTGACTGTGTCTCTGTCGGCGATGCCCCCCCGCACCATGCGTTGGATGATGGAGCCGTGCTCTTCCTCTGACAGGCTGCGATGGGAGACCAGAGGAGTGGACAGCTTGGTGGCGGGGGAGGGGTCCACGCCCTGGAGCCACTTGTGGCACTCGATCTGCTCCAGAGTGGCTCGTTTCTGAGGGTCCCTCTGCAGCATCCGGCCAATGAGGCTGAAGGGAGTTACAGTGAGGGTAAAAAAAATATATATATTAATTGATTTTCCTTTGACTGACTTGATATTGATTAATAAAATCTTGAAATCAATCATTTAATACGTCTTTTCTATTGTGTATATGCAGTGCTGTGGGCTCAATTCCTAAAATAAACATTAATGTTTCAAATAATGGACCAATTTACAGTTTGTCTCTATTATCTACAGCAGTGTTTCTCAAATGGGAGTATGCGATGGCACTACAGGGGGTACTTGAGAGCGCAAAGGTGGAAACAAACAAAACAATTAAAAGCAGGGTTTATAATGATTATTTTTAGTAAAAAAAAAAAAAAATTATAATCATAATATTGATGATGTAGATGATCTTAATTTGGTGATGTTCTGTTTTTTTTTTGTTGCTTTTCTGACATTTACAAGTTGTTTGTATGTTAGAAATAGTGAATAAAAACAAAGTTTAAAATAAAGGAAACTATTGAGCTGTTGAATATTTCAAATACACCATTAAATAGTAATTATTGACATTAATGATAATGAAGCAGCTGTGTTTGGAAAGCTCAGGTTTGCACACTTAAAAAGATTAAACATGTGTCTGTAGATAAAGGAAGATTGATTCTAACTGACTTGTAGGATGGTCTGTATTGCTCATGAATAGAGAAAGAAAAAAAGTGAATTGCTGTGCACGAGTGATGCTGTGCACGAGCGATGCTGTGCACGAGTGATGCTGTGCACGAGTGATGCTGTGCACGAGGCTGACTGTGCTGTAAACAAGAATAGACGATCAATTTTCCACCAACGCTGCACAGGTGTTTGGTTTCACCTCCTCGCAGCTTTTTTCCTGAGTAATGTGAAACCTCTACCATGAAACATGAAGGAGTTTGCTGATGATAATCTACTTTATCTGCCTGAGCTGAAGCAAAGGCTCTCACACTGACAACAAAGATCACATTGATCCTATTGTAGCTTGCTTCCAGATGAAAACAAGGATTTAAAGAGTTTATGTTTGGAGAGACTGAATGATTCATCATCATACTGCAAAAGAGGATGTGGCGATTTAACAGAGGTGTCAAGAGTATTGATACAGTATATCGTACTCAAGCAGAAGTACTGTTACGTGATTAAAATTGCACTAAAATACAAGTACAAGTATAATCATACATAAAATACTCAAGTACAAGTAAAAAAAGTAGCTCAGTTAAATAGTACTCAAAGTAAAAGTTACTAGTTACTTTCACCCCCCATAATTATTTTTGGTTATACATCTTGCCACACATCTCATGTATAAAGTTAAAAAGGAAGAAAATAAAATAAAAATAATTTTAAAAAACATGCTAATTTCAAACTGCTAATTTCATAAAAAATGTGGCACCAATGCGTTTTATTCCCCCGAATATGTTGTTTGTTTTCGGCTATGGGCCGAATCGCACCTGCTGGAGGTCGTGGAAGTTTGGTGTGCTTCAGCAGCAGGGTCAGGCTAATGCTAATAATGGCTCCGCTATGATTTCTGACCCACCCATTAAATCCTGAACACAGAAATGTGAAACCCAGTTTGTGAAGCCTAGCTCCAATTACATTCTAAATGGTTGAATGGCTTTTTACATGTTTTAAGGAATACATTTATAACCTATTTAATGTGTTCAGAATTTGCTTTACACGTCTTTAAGGCAGCGCTGCATCTGCAGAACAGCTGAGAGCAGCAGAAACAAGGTGGACTCTTCTTTATTCTGACTTTCTGTCTGTGCACATGAAATATGCAGCATGGTTACTCACTCTGTGCAGTCATGGGAGATGTGTGCCGGCACTGTGTATTTGCAGTCCATGATCATAGTGAGCGTCTCGCTGTCGTTAGCCTCCTGAAATGGGGGCTGACCGCAGACCAGCATGAAGAGGATCACCCCCAGACTCCAGATATCTGCAAATACACAGAGAGCAGTGTACAGGAGGCATAGGAGGCACAGGAGACATTCTCATTTTTTTCAATTACAAATCAAATTACATTTTTTCAATTACTCACAATTACCAAACCTGAAATAACCAACCCCATAAAACATAGCCTTCCTCTTGTGTTAAATTGTTTTTTTTTATTATTCAGTTCATTTTTCTCTTATTTTGTGTATTTTTGTTGTGTGTTATTGGTATTATTTAAATTATTCTCTCTTAGTGTGTGTTTGGTGTTGTTTGGTTGTTTTTTATGTGGTTTTGAATGTTTCTCTGTTATTTTTGTGTATTTTGTAGTTGATCTTGTGTATTTTTCTCTCATTTACTGTCTTTGTTGTCGTTCTGTGAGTTGCTGGTAATAGTAAGTATTTTTCTCTCTTAGTGCGTGTCTTTTTGGTGACATTTTGTGTATGTTGTTGTTGTTTGTCTATTCTTTTTTTATTATACAGTATATTTTTCTCTTATTTTGTGTGTTGTTGTAGTCCTTTAGTGAGTTGCTGGTAATATTTAGTATGATTATCATTTTCAACTAAAAAATAAACATAAAAGCCCATATTTTTAGTGATTTAATTTGCTAATGTCCCCCCCCCCACCTCCTCTTAAGTACCCCCTGTAGTGTCATCGCGTACCCCCATTTGAAAAACACTGTCTTGTGATAAGGGGTCAGTCTGACTCATGTCTTAAATAAGCTGTAAAATACACTAAAAAATATTATCTATCATTAAATTAATTCCTCATCTCTTGGTAATCTTGTCAGGCTTCCTTATCCATGAAAATATTGTTATTAATATTTTTGGTGTGGTCGTCGAAGCCTTTTTTCTGTCAAAAATGGTAGAATGATCCTGAAGAGAACCGACAGGTAGTGGGAAAACTATTTTAATAATTGTTAACTACGTACTGTACGTGTAAGCCATAGAACTGTAACATGGTTCCACAGTTTTGCGTTTGATTACATTTTAATTGACAGTTAGTTATTTTATAGAATTTCCATTACAATTACAAAACAAATGATCTGAGCTCAATTACAGTCACAATAGCAACATATTATTTCAATTACATCAAAACTATAATTAATTAGCAATTATGCAATCAAAATTATAATTGACCCCAACCCTGAACAAGAGGAATGGTCAAACTGGGATTCATTTAAATATCACACAAAAAAAATAAACAAAATAAATTACAAAAGAATGAAGACGATCTTGCAAAGTCAGCAGCGTAAACCCTCTGCTTTGGGAACTAGAAAAGCAAACACAAGCGCCCCCCCCTTCCCCTCCCTCCCCCCACTTCAAACGCAGCACGAATCACATTCGATCAAACCACTTCCCATAAATGTTCACAAGCGTGGGACACATCTGTCTAACTGAGGATGAGTACGTGGACTGCTGCCTGCGGCGTGCACGGTGCTGCAATCGTGCACAAACACATGCGCGTGCGTGCAACAGACAGTCAACACGGCGCCTGAAAAAGTGGGTTAATACGTTCATCCCTCAAAGCTTCACACAAATACTCTTCTTTTTTTTATTTTTTTTACGAAACACTCCTCTCGCTCTGATTAGCCTTTTGATGCCAGTAGCTTTATTTCTTTTCTTTAGCTCTGGGAGATGGTCTACTGACACACATTCTGTCAGCGTGTACTGACAGCACGCACAGACCATCAGTGGTGTGAACTGTGCAGATGTCAGTGGATTCTACTTCAGGGTTTGTGGTTACACTAAAGAAAAAATATATATGTATATATACTGTATATTAATTTATTTTTTTAACCTTTATTTAACCAGGAAAATCTCATTGAGAGCTAGGGCAAGATCTAGAAATCAGACTCCATGGTGATACCACGATGGTTAGTGTATCTGCAGCCAGAAGGTGCGTGGGGGGCACATCAACTCTTTAGGACCGAAGCACAGCTGATGCTGTGGATAAAGGATGGATACCCGATAAAAGCCTGAAGGCCCCGGACGGCACTGGATGAGTCGGGTTCGGACAGATATTTAGAACTGGTGATTGGGTTTGGTCAGATAGTGTCGTTTGCACGCAGCGTTCTTCCTTTCCTGCCGCAGCAGCTGTAGTCCTGTAGAATAGAGCTTTAACTGTAACAGTGAGAGCTGTGATCCCAGTGGAGGGAGGATGGAGCAGTTATAAATTAATACACCATGGAAAAATTCCTTTTCTGCCCAATAACATGGATTAACCTTATGTAAATAGATCTGATGGGTCTCTTGCGTGCACTGCGCCCGTTTGTTACACGTTACCTTGTTACCCGTGCGTATAATAAATAATCATAAAGGTTTTCACCGTCGGGGCGGACTCGGACAAGAAAATGCGTCCCGATCCACACTCCAACTGTGACACAGTTATTTATTTACTCGCCGTTCATGTGACTGTTTACTGCAAGACCTGTGCACATGCCTCTGCGTACATCAGTGGAACCAAACCGTAGTTTAGTCCACTGTGCTTGTCTTCTATCAATTTCCAAACCGTCTTCTTCTGATTCTTTTTTATTTCTGGTATTAGGCCGCCTCTCCAAGCCATTTGACTTCACGTCTGCAGAATTGGGAGAGAAATTTGTACCCAGAACAGCAGTACAAAATGTATCACAATCTGTTCAAGATAATAGGTAGAAATACGTGTGGGACCATTCTCTTTGGTTTTGAGCGATTCATCAACCATTAGCATTAAAAGACTTAAAATGAATGTTTGTTTTTTCACAAATCCTGCCCTATGCTCCTTTAATGAAAGATCCATTCAGAATAAAACCAAACTGCTGGAGATATGATCAGTACATGTGGAGCCACACTTTAAAGTTCTGCTGCTGGTGTATAAATGAATGAATGGGTTTGGTCCAGAATACATCAGTGAGATGTTGGTCAGGTCTGAACCCTGCAGGTCTCTCAGATTTATGGACACAGGTCAGATAGAGGAGCCCAGAGTTCACAGCACACATGGTGACGCTGCTTTTAGTTGTTATGCTGCAAATAATATTTCCATATCTAAATTATTGCAATATGGTCTGGGCAGCCTCATACCGCACCGTCTTAAGAAACAATGTATTATTCAGAAAATGTTTTTAAGATTCATTTCACATTGAAACAAATTTGCTCCGTAAGCGTCACTTTTAACCAGTTATGTCATTCTACCTTTTTACGAGCTAAACATCTTTCAGACATGTTTAGTTATAGTAAGCAAGATGTATCCACGTGTAATATATATGTGTATACATGTTTTAAGTTTGTATTTCTTTTTGGATCTTCAATTCATATTTTCATTTGTCTTTTGATATACATTTTTGTGAACTTTGTTTATATATTAGTTTTCCTCATATATCATTGTGCATTTTGTCTCATGATTTGATACGTGTTTGTTTGTTAACCATTGTTTTAAATTGTCCTCTGGGCTTCATTCCCTGCTTGCAACTTAAATGTGTGTGTTTTTTGGTTGTTGTTTTTTTTTAAATGTGTGCTAAATAAATGAATAAATGAAATGAAAATGAACTGCCAGCAGAGCTGAAGTCAGCATCCAATGAGAACATTTCTAAATTCAAGTTAAAGACAGGTTTTTTCCTCTACTGCTTAGAGGGAGAT
Source organism: Gouania willdenowi (assembly GCF_900634775.1). Lineage (NCBI taxonomy): Eukaryota > Metazoa > Chordata > Actinopteri > Blenniiformes > Gobiesocidae > Gouania > Gouania willdenowi. The sequence continues at coordinate 19,819,285 of NC_041054.1, forward strand.
TTTTAACCACATTATTGTTGTTTTTACTGCTGATTTTAAATGTTTTTACTGCTCATTTTAATGTTCTTATTGATTTTTAAACCGTTAAATGTTTTCTGCCGCACTTTATATTCATGTAAAGCGCATTGAATTGCGTTTGAAATGTGCTACACAAATACATTTGCCTTGTCTTGCCTATGAAACCACTGCATTCTCATGGAGAACACGCAAACTACAAAACGGGGCCACGCCATCCTGGTAATTACTGTACAAACCAATTTAAACGTTTCCAAACACGTTCACCAATGTTCAAACACAGTGTCACGCCTACGGATGTTCTTTTCATTTTACGACTGAAAAAAATACTCCTCCTCACTATTATTGGATTAAAACACATGCTCTTGTGATAATTATGGAACATTACATTTCACTGCTAGTAAGGAATAAAAAGATGACATCATTTTTGTAGCTACAACAGGTCATTAAGGGTCAATTCACGAAGAATGTGTTTATACGTATCTTTTTAAAACTTTGTGGCATTTGAAATACATTTTTGTAAATAACGTTGATTTCATCTTCTGCCTCCGTGAACACATGCATGGATCCATTCAGCCATGAGCTAATGATGCTGGAAATGTGTGTTACTGTAAATGTACAGAGCAGTGGTGCAATAGTAAATAATTTCAACATTTCATATGTGGTTTCATGTGTGTGTGTCAGCTGAAGTCCTTCCCGTCTTAAACATGGATCCCTAAGGTTTAATCCACTCACCTCAAAAAAAAACAACAACAACAACAATGTAACTTTCATGTGATTATTTCATGAGCAGGTAAATATCGTCTTCTTTGGAAAAATAGCTAATTTTGTCTACTAATGTCAGAAGTGTGATTAAAATCATCCTGTTTCAGTCAATCACAAGAAAAGACAGAATTTTCTTTTGTTAGTTTGTGGTAAATTTGTATAAAAAAAAGAACATTTTCATTTTAATTATTTTTTGAATTACTTGATAAATGTTTTTTAACGGCCCCCTGGAATGTGTTCCTGTACCCCTGGTAGTGAATCACTGGCATAAGCAGTATATGCACCACTAGTTGGTTTTTGTTTTAAAAAAAATAATGTAATGTAGTTATTTTGTGCAATTATCCTACTTGATGTGTTAATACTGATTTCTATAATAACTTATTTTGTGCAGTCAGTGCCTTATTTATTTTGTATATATTTATTTTACATCATTTGTTTATAGTTTGTTTTTTTTTTACATTCTGTTTAGACTAATTTCTGTGTGCACCGCGAGTGTTGTGCGGGCACAGTGTTTGTGTGCGCGCGCACCATGAGTGTTATTGCGTGTGCACATGCACCACAAGTGTTATTGCGTGTGCACGCGCGCCACAAGTGTTATTGCGTGTGCACGCGAGCCACAAGTGTTATTGTGTGTGCGTGCGAACCACAAGTGTTATTGCGTGTGCGTGCGAACCACGAGTGTTATTGCGTGTGCGTGCGAACCACAAGTGTTATTGTGTGTGTGCGTGCGAACCACAAGTGTTATTGTGTGTGCGTGCGAACCACGAGTGTTATTGCGTGTGCGTGCAAACCACGAGTGTTATTGCGTGTGCGTGCAAACCACGAGTGTTATTGCGTGTGCGTGCGAACCATGAGTGTTATTGCGTGTGCACATGCACCACAAGTGTTATTGTGTGTGCGTGCGAACCACAAGTGTTATTGTGTGTGCGTGCGAACCACGAGTGTTATTGCGTGTGCGTGCGAACCACGAGTGTTATTGCGTGTGCGTGCGAACCACGAGTGTTATTGCGTGTGCGTGCGAACCACGAGTGTTATTGCGTGTGCGTGCGAACCACAAGTGTTATTGTGTGTGCACGCGCGCCACAAGTGTTATTGTGTGTGTGTGCGAACCACAAGTGTTATTGTGTGTGCGTGCGAACCACGAGTGTTATTGCGTGTGCGTGCGAACCACAAGTGTTATTGTGTGTGCATGCGAACCATGAGTGTTATTGCATGTGCACGAGCACCACGAGTGTTATTGTGTGTGCGTGCGAACCATGAGTGCTATTGTGTGTGCGTGCGAACCACGAGTGTTATTGCGTGTGCGTGCGAACCACAAGTGTTATTGTGTGTGCGTGCGCACCACGAGTGTTACTGCGTGTATACGTGCACCACGAGTGTTATTGCGTGTGCGTGCAAACCACGAGTGTTATTGCGTGTGCGTGCGAACCACGAGTGTTATTGCGTGTGCGTGCGAACCACGAGTGTTATTGCGTGTGCGTGTGAACCACAAGTGTTATTGCGTGTGCGTGTGAACCACAAGTGTTATTGTGTGTGCATGCGAACCATGAGTGTTATTGCATGTGCACAAGCACCACGAGTGTTATTGTGTGTGCGTGCGAACCATGAGTGTTATTGTGTGTGCGTGCGAACCACGAGTGTTATTGCGTGTGGGTGCGAACCACAAGTGTTATTGTGTGTGCATGCGAACCATGAGTGTTATTGCATGTGGACGAGCACCACGAGTGTTATTGTGTGTGCGTGCGAACCACGAGTGTTATTGCGTGTGTACGCGCACCACGAGTGTTATTGCCTGTGTAAGCGCACCACGAGTGTTACTGCGTGTATACGTGCACCACGAGTGTTATTGTGTGTATACGTGCACCACGAGTGTTATTGCGTGTGTACGCGCACCACGAGTGTTATTGCCTGTGTAAGCGCACCACGAGTGTTATTGCGTGTATACGTACACCACGAGTGTTATTGCGTGTATACGTACACCACGAGTGTTATTGCGTGTATACGTACACCACGAGTGTTATTGCGTGTATACGTGCACCACGAGTGTTATTGCGTGTATACGTGCACCACGAGTGTTATTGTGTGTGCGTACGAACGACGAGTGTTATTGCGTGTGCACGCGTACCACAAGTGTTATTGTGTGTGCGTGCAAACCACGAGTGTTATTGCGTGTGCGCCATGAGTGTTATTGTGTGTGCATGAGAACCACGAGTGTTATTGCGTGTGCACACGCACCAGAAGTGTTATTGCGCGTGCACACACTCCACGAGTGTCATTGCGTGTGCACGCGCACCACAAGTGTTATTGCGTGTGTAAGCGCACCGCAAGTGTTATTGCGTGTGTACGCGCACCGCGATTGTTATTGCGTGTGTATGTGCACCGCGAGTGTTATTGCGTGTGCGCGCGAACCACGAGCGTTATTACATGTGCGCGCGCACCACAAGTGTTATTGCGTGTGTACGCGCACCACGAGTATTATTGTGTGTGTGTGCGCATTAGTGTTTGTTTGTGACTTGCGTGTGCGAGCGTTTGTTTGTGAGAGACGCTTTTATTTCAGTTTAATCAGCTTCAGCAGGTTTAAATGTACTTTATAGATAAACTGTGTTTAAAATAATTCATTGATTAATCGATTAATTTATTGAGCAATTAATTGATTTTGAAAATAATCGTTAGTTGCAGCTCTAATATATACTGCCTTTTGCCCAATGTTAGTTTGAATTGGTTAGTTCAGTTAGTTGGTTGATAGTTTATGCTATGGTTAAAGCAGGTAAGGAGAATATATATATATCCATTATTAATGTGTATAAGCTAAGAGAGGACAAATGGGTGCTTTTTGAAAGTTAGCAGTCTGTGAACCCTGCCTACAGCTCCTGAGGTTAAATACACAGCGCTACTTTCAGGCAATTAAACCAAAGAAAGGACAGCGTTAATGGCTGTCTGAGGTTTCTGTGATTACAGGGCAGCAGACGCATCACTTAACATGAAAATACAACGTGATCAATCAAACCAGGAGGTCGTCTGCACGTCTCAACTGATACTGTATGGCTTCATGTTTGTCGCTCTCAGAAGCCTGTTTTGTTATTTTATTCTGTAAATAAATACATTTGGGGAACCATGTTACAGTTCTATGTACAATTCTACACATATGTAGATAACAATTAATAACATTAACTTAAGTAATTGAGAACGTAATTGTAATTGAATTGTAATTGAACATGGGTAATTGTAACTGAAAAATGGAATTGACCCCAACCATGGCTCTCACAGTGTGTCTGAGTATCAGATGCTGCTGATGGAGGGAGCAGATGTTGCTGCAGTATACATCCGTGTTACCCCCCCTTCCCCCTTCCTCGGTATCCTAGCAACCCTCACTGACCCTTGTTGCTTGCGTCAGCCGGGCCGCAAAAACTTCCTGCTTCCATAACTTTATTTATAAACCAGCACCGTGTGGTTTGTGTCCCTGCTCTGAGCAACAAACTGTCACTTTGGTTTTCACGCTGCTAAGCTCTAAATTATGCACGCACCCTAGTGGACATTCTTTATAATAGCTACTGTATTAAATAAATAAAGGAAGGATTTTCACACCAAGTTAAAAACAAACATACAGAGACGTCAGCACACAATATCTGTTCACATCTGCTCCGAAAGAGTATAACAACATTTATAATAAGCTAAGGTAAAAGGAAATTTACATAGATCCAGGGTTGGGGTCAATTATAATTGATAATTAATTACAATTACAGGGTAATTATTAGGGGTGTCCCGATCCCATATTGATATCGGACATTAATCCGATATCAGCCAGAAAACAAATATCTGATTTTATTGGACTGCATCTAAAATCTCCGATAAAATATATATTGGTTTTTTTATTTATTTTTTCAACATCTTCTATTTTATTTTTAAATTTCTTTTATTCAACTGTAGAATATTCTTATTCTAAAAGGTTAATTATATGTAATTCATTGATTTATAATCAATGGGTCTGTTTTTTTTTGGTTTTTTTTAATAATCAAGCCTTTTCTAACATTCCACACTTCAAATTAAGTAATAAAAGTATGTATGATTCATGTAGATATCGTACTGTATCGATATCGGTATCTGACAATACTCAAGGCTGCAACATTGGTATCGCATCGGAAGTGAAAAAAGTTGTATCGGTGCATCTCTAGTAATTATGTTTGTAATGTGTGATTTTAAAAATCTGTTGCTGCTGTAATTGTAATGAAATTGTAATTGTTTAGATAACTGATTTTGTAATTACGATGAGAATTCTATAAAAATGGTCAATTAAAACGCAAAACTGGAGAACCTTGTTACAGTTCTATGGCGTACACATATGTAGTTAACAATTATTCAAATGTAAATGGTAAATGGACTTGATTTTATATAGCGCTTTATCCCCACACTGAAGCAGTCTCAAAGCGCTTTACATATCAGCTCATTCACCCAATCACTCTCACATTCACACACCAGTGGGACAGGACTGCCATGCAAGGCGTGAGTCTTGCCCAAGGACACTTCGACACAGTCAGGTACTGGGATCGAACCCCCAACCTCTCAATCAGAAGACGACCCTCTACCACCTGAGCCACCTGAGCCCCACGGTTTTCCACATTTTAAAAACATATAAATCTAGGCATATACTGACACAAAAATGGCTCAGACGCCCACACCAAAAATATTAAAACCTAATTTTCATTGATTAGGAAGCCTAACATGGAAACCAATAAATAGGAAATAAATTAAATGATAGATTTGTGTTTTTAGTGTATTTTACAGATGATTTAGGACCAGTTATCATTAAACAGAAATCTAACACAAGAGGAATGTTAACTTTTATTAGGTTATTTATTTTAGGCTCAGTAATTGTGATTAATTGGAATTGAACTTTAATAATTGAGAACGTAATTGAGACTTTCTGAGGATAAAAAAACAATTGTAATTTAAATGTAATTGGAAAAAAAGCTGGTCACTGTAATCATAATTGAATTGCAACATGGGCAATTGAGAGCACAATTGTAACTGAAATATGTTTATTGACTCCAACCCTGCTTTGATCTCCTGACATGTTTCGACTGCCAACTGTCAGTCTTCCTCAGAGGCTGATGTGTTCTAATGTGAGTCAACTTGACAGTTATGTCAGGCTGGCCACGCCCAGAAAGAACTCATCAGGAAACATTTTGAAGAGATCAGCAGACGCCTCTGAGGAAGGCTGACAGTAAATTTCCAAGTAAAATTCCTGCGAAGAAAAAAAAAAGTGTCTGAACAAAATAAATGTTAACACATTATTTAAAAAAAGAAGACAAAACGAACTTGCTAGACAGACAGATAGACGGACGGACAAATGGACAGACAGACAGACAGACAGACGGACGGATGGACTGACGGACGGACGGATGGACAGCCAGATGTGAGCAACTTTCCACAACCTATGAAACCTGACAACAATTCTATTAGTACTAGAACTACTCCATATATATCTACTTTAAGTATATATGCAGAGACTGACACTGAGTTACACACACACACTCCTACAGACAACACTTGTGTTATTGTGTTATTGCAGGAGACAGAAGATTTTGTTTTTGCAGGTTGTTATAGAACTTTATAACAATTTATGCAGAACTTTGATGTGACGGGGTGTGTGAGGAGTGTTTGTGGAATCACTGAAAATTGCTAAACGTTCATGTTCAACGACAATGAGTTCTTAAGCTGTGGTCAGTTGCAGACTGGTGCTGATTTGATCTGGAGACCAGTTTCTGATTGCAAAGCTCTTTACAGTAAGTGAGGTTTTAAAACTAATGCAAAAACATTAGGATTTCTATGGATACCAACATGGAAGCCCACCACTCCTCAAACACACAGTTAGAATAAACTCACCATCAGTGCAAGCCACAGACTTTATTATTGCTGCGTATGTAAATATAATCAGACTGTGTCTTAAAAACGAGAGCAGCACCAAACAATGAAACAACAACAACTCTCTGAGTCTCACCAATGTGACCTAAAATTAGATTCTGGTTAGCATCCAAGTTCCTGCAAAACCAACCTGTCTCCAGCTCTGACACACACATTCTACACCATCTGTTTGAATACCTCAAACATAAATCTCAGGCAGGCCAGACTCTACAGCGTTACATGAGGACAGGTTTATTTGGGGGACTTTTTTTTAAACCGTCATTTCCGACTCCACCCCCGCTGATCATCAGCACTACCAGCCTGTTTCACATCGTTTGGGAGGATAATCCATAAACATAACAAGCCCGCACTTAAAAACCCTCGGCCTGACATTTGAAAAATCCTCAAAATATTAACTGTCACAAAAAAGAACTGATTTATTGTGACCAAGCTCAGCACTTCAGTGAATTTATAGTTGTAAATGGTTCGTTAGAATTCCAGTAGAATATATCAGTCCAAAAATAGACACTTTTTTAAAAAAATGACATTTTTTCGCCAAAAATTATCAAATGGGAAAAATGTTAGCACTAATCTAAAGCCCTGAGTGAATGTCACCTTACAGCAGTGTATCAATGGTCCACCTCCTTTCCTTCTTTATAATCAGTACACGACAAAGTTTTTTCAAAATCCTCAAAAACGCTGTTTTTTTCGCCAAAAATCGATCGACCGAAAATTTTTTCATTACCTGGAATCCTCCCATTAGTACCAATGTTTTGTCGCGAGAATGATTGGTGGGTACTGCATTAAAATACCTACAGCATTCTACGCACGCACTCTACGCACACATTTCTAAATTACAATTACGTCTCCAATTACCCATAATAAATTACAACTCAATTACGATTACCATCATTTTTTAAAATTACAATTAAAAAACTATTATTTTCCCCCTGAAAGTCAATTACAATTACATTCTCAATTACTGTAGTTCCATTACAATTAATCACCCTTACTGAGACTTTAGTAAATAAATTCATAAAACATAACCTTCCTCTTGTGTTAGCTTTCTGTTAGCATCTCTTATGCTAACAGGTCAGTTTTGTCTTAAATCAGTTGTAAAATACACTAAAAAATATTATTTATCATCTAATTTGATTCTCTTCTCTTGGTTACCTTGGTAGGCTTCCTTATCAATGAAAATATTGGTTTTAATATTTTTGGTGTGGGTGTCTGAGCCTTTATATATATATTTCTGGTAAAAAAATGGTAAAATAGTAAAATGATCGTGACGAGAACTGACACAGTGAGAAAAGTTGATATGAAACATATTTTAATAATTGTTAACTCCGTACTGTATGTGTAAGAAATAGAACTGTAACATGATTCCACAGGTTTGTGTTAATTAAATTGTAAATGACAGTTTTTATAGAATTTTAATGTCATTTACAATCTGAACTCAATTACATTTCAATTACGATTACTACAACAAAATCTTTTTTTAAATTAAAATGACACACACACACACACACACGCACACACACGCGCACACACACACACGAGCACACACATTCATCACTTGGAACACACTCCTGATTTCACGATATGGAGAACACTCGACACAAAGGAAGACGCTGCAAACCCACTCAACCATGAAACGACAGAACGCATTTCTTTTCTGTGACGCAGAAGCCTCTGGTTCGACGCCGATGCCATTTCTCGCTCCATCTGTTTGCCTCCTGTATCTCTCCATATTGTTATTCCTACTTTTCTCTGGCGTTTGCCTTCAATCTGCATGTGTTAGATTCTTTCTCCTTCACACCTCAGTTAATCATTTGGGTGATGATGATGATTGATGATGATGATGATGATGATGATGATGATGATTTCAGTTACAATTACGCTTTCAATTACCCATGTTCACTTACACTTCAATTACCCTTACAGTGACCAACATTTTTTCCAATTACAATTAAATTACATTTATTTCTTATCCTCAGAAAGTCAATTACAATTATGTTCCCAATTACTAAAATTCAATTACGATTAATCACAATTACTGAGCCTGAAATAAATAACCTAATAAAAGTTAACCTTGTGTTAGCTTTCTGTTAGCATCTCTTATGATAACGGGTCCTAAATCAGCTGTAAAACACAAAAACTAATATCTATCATTTAATTTATTTCATATCTATTGATTACCTTGTTAGGTTCCCTAATCAATAAAAATATAGGCTTTAATATTTTTGGTGTGGGCGTTTGAGCCTTTTTTGTGTCAGTATTGCCCTAGATTTATATATTTTTAAATGGTAAAATGTGCTAAAGCATGATATGAAACATATTTTAATAATTGTTAACTACAGATGTGTAGAACTGTACATAGAACTGAAACATGGTTCTCCAGTTGTGCGTTAACTTATAATTGGCAGTTTTAATAGAATTTTAATGGCAATTACAATTAAAAACTCATTATCTAAACTCAATTACAATTTAATTACGATTATGACAGCAACAGATTTTTTTAAATCACAATTGCAATTATAATTACACCATAATTGTAAATATTTATCAATTACGTGATTACAATTATAATTAAAACTGCAAACAGCGATAACGGGCCCTTGCACGTGCCGTTCCCGTTGAGGCACGAGGCGACTCCTTATTAACGGCCGAGGTAAAAAAGTCAAACTTTTCCGTACGACACGAGGTCTGGTTGCGGAGTGGGGCATCCGTCTCCCGTGAACGTCTGTGTGGTACCGGTGAAAATGACTATATTTCATAAAATGTACTTATGCTCTAGAACAGGGGTTTTCAAAGTGTGGTTTGTGCCTCCGCTGGGAGGTGCCAGGGTTCTTCAGGGGAGGCGCGGCGTGCGGAAAAAAAATTAACCCACAGAAATTGTGGTAATCTTTCTCAGAAAAAGCAGAAGAAGAAAGGAGGAGAGTGTCTGTGACAGCCTGTCTCCAGGTATTTCGATCTCGGAAGCTAAGCAGGTCTGGGCCTGGTTAGTAGGTGGATGGGAGACCACTGAGAATTCCAGGTGCCACAGTGGGGGACGGTCGCTCCAGTGGTATCTGTCATTGTGTCCTTTACCCACATTGCCTAGTATGAATGTAGTGTGTGATTGAGTGTTGGTGGTGGTCAGAGGGACCGATGGTGCAGTATGGCAGCCTCGTGTCCGTCAGTCTGCCCCAGGGCAGCTGTGGCTACAATAGTAGCTTACCACCACTAATATTATAGCACAAAAATAATAAATGTAAAAAAACAGCAACATGCATATGGTAACATTTAACTTCTGGTGCTCGGGCCATAATTAACTCCAACCCTGGCAGCAATACAGTGGGTTATCTAACTCTGTACAGTGTGAACTTTGCACTGCTCCTGTTCTCCTACCAGGGGGCTGATAATGCTGCCCCTGTGCCAGCTTGTATCATCCAAAGTACTGTAGGTCACAGCGTTGTCTCTCCCAGGTGTGAAAGCATCAGTCACAGAAGAGGACAGAATGTGCCTCAGACTTTAGACTGACGCAATAAAAAGGTACGAGCCCATAAACACAGATAATAACACCTCACAGCGCAGGCTTACCTACGGCGGGGGCGTCGTACGCGTCACCCAGCAATATCTCAGGAGCAGAGTAGGCCAGCGAGCCGCATGAGGTGTTGAGTGTCTTCCCGGGCTGAAACCTGTTGCTGAAGCCAAAGTCGGTGAGTTTGACGATGCCCTGCTTCTCAAAGAACACCACGTTCTCCGGCTTCAGGTCTCTGTGCACCACGTGCAGCCGGTGGCAGTAAGAGATGGCGTGGACGATTTGGGCAAAGTAACACTTAGCCACCTTATAGAGAGCGGAGACAAAATGACATGACATGAGCAGAAGAGAGGAATGTGTCCCAAACTACAAAAAAAACCTAGTATTTTCTTCTGTGACCGTGTAGCACAGCCCACTCTCTTACATAATGTTACATAATGAAGGGCTGGAAACTGCAGAGATGAGTTTATTCTCTCTCTTCTTTACCTAAAAACAATAAAACTGCCAAATACTTCATTGCCTCTGCCTAATGGAAGGCTCACCTCTTCACTCAGGCCTCCCTCGTGCTTCATGATGCAGTCATACATGTCGCCTCCGTCTCCTAGCTCCAGGATGAGGTAGAGCTTGGTTGCCGTGTCGATGACCTCGTAGAGACGCACCACGTTGGGATGCTGCACCATCTTCATGCATCGCACTTCTTGAAAAAGGTGACCCCGTGCCACCGGGTCCAGCTTGGTTTTATCAATCACTTTCACTGCAACCTGGAGGAGAGACAACAAGACAATAATAATAATAATAATAATAATAATAATAATAATAATAATAATAATAATAATAATAATAATAACCCCCACCCTTCAGTTACTGGACGACCCACTCTACCAAAATGATCTAATCAATCATTCATTACAATGATGGTGTAATTATAATTGTAAAAACCTCTTGCTGTCATAATTGTAATGAAATAGTAATTGAGTTCAGATTATTGACTTTGTAATTGTAATTGTCATGAAATTTCTATAAACATTGTAAATTATAATTTAACACAAAACGGGAACCATGTTACAGTTCTATGTACAGTTCTACACATATGTAGTTAACAAATATTAAAATATGTTTCATATTAAGCTTTCCCACATTTTACCATTTAAAATATAATTTAATCTTGGGGTATACTGACACAAAAAAGGCTCAGATGTCGACACTAAAAATATTAAAACCTATATTTTATTTGATTAGGAAGCCTAACAAGGTAACCAATAGACAGGAACCAATTTAAATGATAGATATTATTTTTCAGTAGGGATGTAGTCAACCAAGGAAATGGTTGGTCGACCAAGACTCACACGTAGCGATTAGTTGACTCAAAAAAAAAAAAAAACAGAATGAATGAGCAGAGGAGGATGAAAAAAGAAAGAAAAAGAGAGACAAACATTTTGTTTAGGCGTTAATGTGGTGCCTTTTAAACACAAACCATTCATGATACGAACCTTATTCAAGCTTTGACCAGAACCCGACAAAGCAAAACAAACGCACGTCAAACACAGGTGTGCAGTGTGCACCGCCGCGCCAGAAACAGCAGTGGCTCTATTTACATAATCCACATATCAAATATAAGGATAATCCATGTTCTTGTGCAGAAAAAGGATTGTTTCAATAGTGGATGCTTGAGCTTCAAGCCTGTCTTAGTTCATTCCCTTTCTGCTCTTTGGACTTGCACTGACAGCTGAAGCGCAACACTTTTTTTTTTTTTTTTTTGCAGCCAGCATGCACTCACAGCTGTTGCTGGACATAGAATAATGTTTAGGCATTAAATACATTACATTGATATTTAATCCTTATCACCAATATAAGTGCATTGCATTTTTTTTTTAAACAGTATTGAAACTGATACCGTTGCTGGTCAACCAATGAAAATCTTGGTCGACCACGACGGCGTCGACCAATAAGTCGACTAAACGACCAAAGTTGGCAGCCCTAGTTATTAGTGTATTTCACAGCTGATTGAGAACTCGTTATCATAAGAGATGCTAACAGAAAGCTAACACAAGAGAAAGATTAACTTTTATTAGGTTATTTATTTTAGGCTCAGTAATTGTGATTAATTTTAATTGAGAATCTAATTGTGATTGACTTTCTGATGCTGGTCAATGTAATTGTAATTGAATTGTAAAACGTAGATAATGAAAAATGTAATTGTAACTGTAATTGACCCCAACCATGATCCTCACATCAGAGCATCACAATGTAACAAAAAAAAAACACAACCCTTGTTACCTTTTCCCCTGTGAACACATGGCGAGCCAACTTGACCACGGCGAAATGTCCTCGGCCGAGCGTCTTGTCCAGGTCGTAAAGTCCAGCTATTTTCCCATCGTGGTGACGTTTCAGCCCCGCCATGGCCACGCTCCAAATCCTGTAATTCCCACTATTGGGATGTCAGGGCTCCATCATAGACGACGTTAGCGTTGGTTTGTTTCAGGGCTTTAGTGAACTTGAGATCCTGCGCTGGTAATAGTGAAGCTTCCTTTAGGTCGACTGGTAGGATTCCAATCAGATCACTCCCATTTAATGTGATCTGTGGGCAGGACGACAGAAGAATCAAACGTTAATCTTTCATACCGAGGATGCTCCTGCTGATTACATCACAATGAATGTGGAAATAATAGCAAACACTGAGTCATACAGCTTATAAACACACCTACTTCTCTCATTCCACAACTCTGATGCTAGACTGAGAAACGACACACATTAGGTCAAACCTCAAAGTTTTTTTTGTCACGCTGTGGCATACTTATAAGGGGTCAGGGGGTGACATATGATATCTGTTGGGCAACTGATAATATTAATAACCCATTTCTATCAGATACAGCAAAATTCTGAAATACTTCAGAATCCTCTGTTTATTCCAACTATTATTTGCTGGACAAACTTGAAATATGCTTATATTATGCAATATTTGATGTTGAAGAATCATTTTAGGAGCATAATATTGCGAATTAACCCTTCAGCCTTAAATATTTGACATGTGGGTTGGGCGTTGGTCATGAAAGAATGATTGCTTTCACTTTTGTTTTTCCCCCCATGTAGAAATTAGTCTAGAGCCTAGTCACTGAAAAACACTGTAAGTCACTATTGTTTTAAAGGTCCAGTATTATGCTATTTTTCACTCATCTCCATTTGTTCTAAGAACCCCAACAACATAGTATTTGAGGTTTATTTTCCCAAACTTGGCCGTTTTCTGAAGTATTAGCCCTCTGAAAAGTGACTTTCAGAGCTCTCCTAAAAACAGGCTGTTTTTTACCTTCATGCTTATATATTAGTCTTCTTTCTCCTCCTAACCTCTTCTGAGCACAGAAATAGTCCATTTAAGACAATAGTCAATTTTTTGTCCAACTGCTGCATCGCATTGGGTCACAAACACGTCAGATCATCCCATAAAAGTGATACGAGGCTGTATAACGGCTACTAAAAATGGAACTGATTGTTATCGCTCATGCTGCGCCACAGGGAAGTAAACTCTCAACTATCAGCTGAATCAGCAGTTTCAAACACTCACATGAGCTGCTACGCCGCTTTCTTTTCATCCGCACCTCTTCTGGTCACACGACTACATTTAAGACGTTAGTTCATTGTTTTGTTCAACCGCTGCATCGCATTGGGCCATATCATATCATCCCATAAAGACGATACACAGTGGTATAACGGCCACTAAAAGCGAAACTGATCGTGAGTGCTCTTCGGTTTATATATATACTAAATTATCTATATACTGAACGTAAAGATATTACCTATAATATCAACTTGCCGTAGCTATGTTTGTTTTACCTGTGAAGAAGTTTGAGAGGGAGGAGCTTATGTAGGGTAGGAGGAGCCTGAGAAGTTTCCGCGATGTGATGTCATAACGCAAGAAAAATCCAACTCGCCCATTGTGAGCTGACTTTTTACAAAATGTGGAATAACAAGGGAGGGAGGAAACAGAACGTTTTCAACTTTGGCCCTCTGAATGAGGCTAAAGGAATGTATATCACTGTAGCAAAACCATTATAAAATGATTTTTTCAAATTACTGCCCCTTTAAGCACATGTTTACCATGCCTTTCTTCCGAGTTCTTTTACACAATAAAAGCTCTTATTGCAAAGAGTGAGGGAGAACAAAATGCACAAATATCAGGTCACAAGCACACATTCACAATCCATTCTAGACACAAGGAAACACACTCACAGGCACCGACACACACACAGAGAATAATTTAACTAATACCAACAACACACAAAAACAACAACAAAAACACACAAAATGAGAGGAAATTATGATGAATAATAAAATGAACAGACAAACAACAACAAAATACACAAAATGACAGCAAAAACACACAAAATGAGACAGAAAACACTAAAAACATTAGAACATGAACTGAAAATACAAAGTCAGTCTTGGTCCCACATCGGGACGAGATGACCATAAATGATAAAAACTATAGAATTAAATCAATTCAGAAAGCCTTAATACTGTTTCTTTCCACTTATTTACAAAATAAGATTTTTTGAAATGTGTGTTATCACACATTCATTCCATCATTATGCTCTATATTTGTTTTTAAATCGTTTTCTAAGCAAAATGTTGTAGTCGGACAAAGGGGGTACTTGGATTCAGAAATAAGAGAAAGGGGTTGCAGGTGCTTGTTAGCATGGTAACGGTCACTATTTTTATTTTTTCTGGTGCCAGAAAATATATTCAAAATGCTATCGGTGCTAAATCAGCTGAATTTGATTCGATCACGAATAGTCTCGATTTCATTTTTGATTATTAACAATTTTTGATTAAATTTTAGATTATTGCTGATTATTTCTCTTCCATTTACCCTCAGTAAGCTGCTGAATTATTCGGACAGCTCCTTACAGCACCTTCAGTATTGTTTTGTGTAACTGAAATATCCAAATTAGGAAAACTCACCTGGTTTGTATTACAATTTCAAAAATGTAAATAATTAATTTTTGGAAATTTAAGAAACAATTCATAATCAACGATAAAATCGTGATTAATCGATTATTTGTTTTGTTTTTTTCCCCACCACCCCTACCTACAAAATGTGTATGTTTACTTAAATCTAAATGTTATACAGTATATGTCATAATTTATAACAACCCATAACTGATGAAACTACCAACTACCATCCCCACATGCACATTGTGGCAATTATTTTTCTAATTTGCTGCTGCTGCTGTTAGGGTTCTATTGTTTTTGTATATTATTGCATTATTATTGCATATTTGTATTATTGTATATATTTACCTCCACGGAGTTTACCCATCTGTCTGTCTGACTGACTGTTATCAAGATAACTTCAAAGGTTACAAATGGATTTGGATGAAATTTTCAGAAAATCAAAAATGACAAAATACTAGGGGTGTGACAAGATCTTGTGCCACGATATCTTGCGAGATTAAACGAGACAAACAAAATTTCTTGTCACGTTAAAAATATGTCTCGCAAGATTTTTTTTTTTTTGTGAGCTATCTAAACTTCTATTTGTGACCTGTGGGGGGCAGTAATGCACCTTTGCTACGTCTAGCCTGCCAGAATCTAAAGCAGGAGAAGGAAAAGAAGAAGAAGAGGAGGAGGAGGACAATCCGTGTATCATTCGTTCATTCGTTTTTCATTATGTAACAAAAACATGAAAAACGAAGAAAACACTCATTATTTGATATTTGTTTGCAAAACCAAAATGAAAAAAACGGAAAACGCCTTGTTTTTCAAACTCAAGCTCTTTTGCTTCGGTACAGAAAATGAAAAACGGAAAACGAACGCCTTTATTCGTTTTCTCCATTACCAATTTGCCAAAGTACGTGTTTATTAACAGTTTAAAAAACATGGCTGTGTAGATGCAGCATGTTGTTAATGACATACTTGGTCAGGCTCTGTTTGCACTATTTGCACTCTGCATTGACAGAGTAGAACTTTGGTTTGGTTTTGCACATAATATGGTTTGCACTTGGAAAAAAAGAAAGAAATATATTTTATTTATTTTATTTCAACTTTTATACATTTTAGTTTTAGTTTCAATTTGTGGAAGAAGAAGTTTATTAAAAGCTCATGACATCATGCATGTAAAGAGTTAATAAAAAATAAAACATTTCAAAATGCATGTGCAACTCGGTTAAATAAAAGTCTGTTGGTCCAGTCATATTTTGTCACTGTAGTTTTCTTAAAATCTCGTCTCCTTCTCGTGAACCCAATAACGTGTCTTGTCTCGTCTCGTGAGTGTATCGTCACACCTCTAGAAAATACCACTTGTGGATATCTTGTTGATGATGTCATAGGTCCTCTCAGGGTCAACAGGCTCAATGTTGACAGGGAGTCATGGTAACACATACCTTGTCAAATGCTAAAGGCATGTTTTAATTATCGATATAAAAACAATGTAGGACTACAACATAGAGTGGAAATCACAATATGGGTGGAAATGAGCTGCTTGGTGGAGGTCTACGCTCTCCGAGTGCTTTTACAGTCTATATTACTGGTATTTTATTCTATTATTAAACTAATATTTTTTACTCTATTGTTTAATGGCTGAACAGGGAAAGTTTTTTTCATTATGTACGTGTTAACGCACATCATAAAAATCCTTGAATCCTTGATCTTGATGTTTTTGGGGTTTTTTTTAAGTTTCTTTTACTCAATATTTTTTTCCCATATAATTATTTAATTTAAAAAAATTTGAGTTAATAGTAGGCTTTTCTTTCTTTTTTTCAATTGATGTTCTTGTCTGACTAAATTTACACATACAACAATGAGTAAACCTACGTTTTTACTGATTCTTGTGCAGCCTGGAGCAGTCGCGTCTTTCAGCAAGTTGCTTTACAGCTCTAATTACCAAACAATGCCCCGGGACATTCTGTTTCCAAGAATCTACCTGCATACCACGAGCACGACAAGACTCAGTGCAAGCCAGGAACATTCCTCGTCTGGGTGTGACCGATTCACTTAAATTCACAAAGACTAACACAATGTCTGTTGCCAGCACGCTAGCACACACACACAGCCAAAAAACAGTTTTTTTAGATTTCCTGCTGAAAGAAAATGGGAGGCTTTGTTGAATATAACACCAGATTTCCACTTCATGCGCAACTACTCCGTAACATCTCCGCTGCGTAAATGCAGCACAATCTTCAGTCCGTCAATCAAGAATTCAGAAGATCTTGCTAATCAACGTGTAATTGCGCGATATGCATATATATGATTCAACCATAGATAAATGTATGCATGTGAAATACAATTTTAAAAGTGCTCAGATCGGGCCCAATATGTGCTCGGTTTTTGGGTAGTGTCCGAATTGCATAGCCTAAATGCACAATTTTCGGGTTGAAATTTTTTTTTCATTTTTTCGAAAATGTAGTATCAGCGGACAGGTTTTATTCCCGAGTCCGACTAAGTGCTTGGTATTCAGATAGAGTCCAAAATGGGCCTGCTGGATGCCCTGGAAGGTCGGTGTTTTCCTCTACCAGGGGTAACCTCGGCCAATGGATGGAATTACGATCCGCCTTGAACACGGAGTATTTTATTTTGAAATGAATCCGGATATTTGATTATGTTTCTATGGATTACTTCCTGTCCCGCTCTGGCTTATTTTTGTTAAATTGCTGCACGTACGGCAAAAATAGAAGAGCTACGTATCTGCTACAGAGGGCTCCTGCATGCTGCAGCAGTTACACAGCTGTGCTGGAACAGATTCGAATGGGGTAGAAACTGACATAATTGACTTTAATCAGCTGCGTTGTGGTTTTGGTGCATTTACAGATGCGGTGGAAATTGGGGAATCCGGTGTCCGTCAATCCGTATCTGTTGCAGCGAGGGCTCAGGGGATCCCGCAAACTTTCACGATGTCGGACATCTACAAATAAAGCTTGGCACACACCAATTATTAATACTAACTTTGAGTTATTTAATCCACACGCATGCACGCTTCTCTGCCCCGCCTCTCTCAAAGCTAAAGCTAGCCTGCAGGCCGACACGAGAAAAGTTGCTGCTAGCGGTTTTGAAACATGGCAGGAGAAACACTTGGTAAAAAAGCAGGCAATTCAAATTCTCTTATTAGAGCTGTAACTATTCATCTTATTAATCGATGATTCATCGATTAATAAATTAATCGATAAATCAGTTTTTTTTTTTAAACAGCATCTATAAAGCACATTTACCCCTGCTTAAGATGATTAAACTCTGCGCGTGCACACAAACACTCTGTGCGCACACATTAACACCTGTGGCGCATGCACACATTAACACCTGTGGCGCATGCACACACAAGCACCCATGGAGCGCGCACACACATACACTCCGCGTACACACAAACACTCGTGCGCACACTAACACAAATACTCGTGGTGCGCTCACACACACAATCGCTCATGGTGCGCGCACACACAAAACTGTGTGCACACAAACACTGCGCGCGCACACAAACACTTGTGGTGCGCGCACACTCAAAAATCACATTGTTGATCACAGTTATAAAATAAAACATTTTATTTTTCCAATGCAAACGTTCCTAGATGTATTCTTTCGTATGAGATAGATGAGTAAAATTCCAGAACAGGAAATAGAGGGTGAAAAAACCTTAATAGTAGCAGTTACGCATCCAGTGGAAATTTGGGGTAAAGCTTAATATAAAGCAAAAGTAATATCGATTAACTAGCGATACTTCTTCCACTTTGATGATAACTCAAGAAATAACACAATTGGATTCCTCCATTAGTTCTACAAAGTGACAACTTCAACTAGTGTGCATGTCTGACCTGCTACATCTATGACAGGATTGTTTTACTTAAAAATACTAGATTAAAGAGGTGGAAACGAAATTCAAGGAAAACATGATTGATTTACTATTATTACTATGTTTGGTTTGCCAAGGCTTCTGTCCATCTAGCAACACAGCAAACAGATCAATTACATAATGGTTTACCAGACCTGCATGTTTCAAGGCTTGTTGTGTAACTCTTTACGGTGCCAGTTGTATAGCATTGATCGATAACGTAGGGGTGTTTCTGATTGTGCAGCACAAACAGATGGCGGTGGTCAAAGGCCCAAACTGTGGTTATACACACACGTTGAAACGCAACGTGTTGCTTTTCATTGTCCTACAGCCAATATTTACAACATAGAACCAGGGTTTCCCCCCAGAAAATGTGCTAAGCCTCGTGGTAGAGAAGCCCACTGTGTTTTTGTAAAAAAAAAAATGTTAAAAGTTGAGAGGAATTTAGAAATTATAACTATCATGTGTTATTATAACCCATTTATTAGCGATACTTAAACGTAGAGTCTTACAAAAAGGCACAATTTTGAAATACGGTTTCAACACCAAAAAAAATACAATTAAAATAAATAATATCAATTGTTTTCACTTAAGGTAAACCATTGCTGGTCACATTCAAAGTAAAATAAATGAACATAAATTCAAAAAAAGTGCAAACATGGCCATGAGGTAAAACCAGGGAACTCATGAAAAACGTGAAAGCTATTAGTTATTTTCATAATAGATATTTCATTTTAGTCAGCGTACTGTATTTACATTATTTGTTGGTTACTTTTGCTTTTACTTGCTGCCATCTCAATGCTAGTGCGATGGTGAAGAGTCCAGGGCTGCAACTAAGCACTATTTTAATAGTCGACTAGTCATTATTGAAGCGTTTAATCGACTGATCGGATGACAAATCGTACAATTAAATGTTGCTACATAATAACATTTACACATTAAAAATAGCTACAATAGCTGCTGACTCAAAGAGCTCATTGGCTGATATTTTATGGAACAAGTTTGTGCATATGGGTCACTCCATTAGTGTTACTGTATGCAATTCATTTATTTCCTCATTTATAATAAAATTATTTTCAAAATCAAAAGCACATGAAAAGCAAAAATAACTACAATACTGTTTTTACTTTATTCTTCCATAAAAGTGTTAAATCTGACCATAAGTAAATCTGTGGCTCTTTGTGGTTTGATGACGGTAAACCGTGTACTTTTTACTAGTCTCTTCCTTTCATGAAGTGGTTAGTGTTAGCTCTAGTCTTATGCCGAGCTCCCGGTAACAGCGCTGAGCTCGCTTTAAGAGTGCTGAGTTCCCTTTAAAAGCGCTGAGCTCCCGGTAAGAACACTGAGCTCCCGGTAAGAGCACTGAGCTCTCAGTAAGAGCGCTGAGCTCCCTTTAAGAGTGCTGAGCTCCAGGTAACAGCGCTGAGCTCCCTTTAAGAGTGCTGATCTCCAGGTAATAGTGCTGAGCTCCCTTTAAGAGTGCTGAGCTCCCTTTAAGAGTGCTGATCTCCAGGTAATAGTGCTGAGCTCCCTTTAAGAGTGCTGAGCTCCCTTTAAGAGTGCTGAGCTCCCTTTAAGAGTGCTGAGCTCCCTTTAAGAGTGCTGAGCTCCAGGTAACAGCGCTGAGCTCCAGGTAACAGCGCTGAGCTCCCGGTAAGCAATAGCAAAATTCAATTGTACGTTTTTCAACCCATAGAGTTCAGTCACTGACATTTTACAACAAAATACTGTTTGTCAAATTTAAACGCGTTGACTTAATAGTTGAGAGTTGGACCAGGATCAATCAACAGCACTACTTAATATGCAAATACATTTGTTTTCAGTAGAAAAAAAAGTGGTTTTGGGGTTTAGTTACTCTTTAAAGCAACACTTTAAAAACAAACAGTAAGTATGCAACATTGTTTTTACAAGCCTTAATTTTTCAGCCCAAGTTATGGAGAAATCGTCCTAAAATAATAGTCTAACAACATTATTATTAGACCAAAAAAAAAAAGTCCACAGTTCAGGAACATTCATATGAGAAGTTTTCATGACGTCTACCCAACTTTTACCAACTAAAGCCTTTTATGACCCAGAAATGTCTGCAGACTGGATGTGACACGGTCTACTCAAATTGTTATTAAAGCACCTTGTATTGACACAAATCTAATGATGACAGTGTGAATATATAGGTGGATTGTAAAGTTATTTGTGGTGCTGAAAGCCTTTGAAGGAGCTGTGTTTCTAAAAGAATGGTGTCCCCTGGTCTTCATAAGGAAATAACTCATATTTATGCATATGCTAAAATAGACATTTAGCAACAAACCATGTTTAAAAAACATGTTACTTTTAACCAGATTAACAGCGATATTTGGGAAATTTCTTTTCTCGTAAAAATATAATGTCAACATTTAATCTAAATATAAGTGGTAAAT
This sequence comes from Gouania willdenowi, assembly GCF_900634775.1. NCBI lineage: Eukaryota > Metazoa > Chordata > Actinopteri > Blenniiformes > Gobiesocidae > Gouania > Gouania willdenowi. The sequence continues at coordinate 19,840,715 of NC_041054.1, forward strand.
CTAAATCTAGATGTTAAATCTAAATGTTAAATGTTAAATCTAAATTTCAATCTAAATCTTAAATCTAAATGTAAAATGTTGAATCTAAAGGTTAAATCTAAATCTAAATGTCACGGGTGAAACTAAATATTTAGCTAATATGCAAATTTACCAGAACATAAGAGCTCTTTACGGCGAATTTTTCATATAAGCTAAATATTTAGTTTAACCCGTGACATTAACATTTAGGTTTAGATTTAATATTTAAGGTTCAGATTTAACATTTAGATTTACCGTAGATTTTACATTTAACATTTAATTTTTAACAATCGGCTCCCCATATATATATATATATATATATATATATATATATATATATATATATATATATATATATATATATATAAATAATGCATCATTATGGAGCACTGACTTGTGTAAACAAAACAAATCCAGAATGATGCTACACATTACTTCACAGCACAGTAGCTGGAGCCCACATGGGCCCCGCCTCCCCCGGTCCTGTCACCATCCACCATAACAAACCAGAACACACCGACACACATGTGCATCCCTCACATCCAGCCTGACGCACACATTGAACACCATCCTCCGACTTACCGCGCACCCAGCCCGGGCAACAGTGTGGCCGTCTCCCCGGAAGGCGCAGTGAGCTCCGGGCGTTGAAAGACGCTCAAATCCGCCGCCGTTGAGTCCAACGTTCAGCGCTAAGTGACAGTGAATGTGTCACAGCGTTAGCTCTGCCTCCGCCTGGGAGGCTTTCAGCTGCGTCAAGGCCGCGCAGGCGCCGGAAGACGCAGGACTGCGTGCCTTAAAAAATAAAATGTTTTCACACGTAAGGTACATGTACTCATGTTTGTGTCGGGCTGGGGTCAATTATAATTGTAATTGCATAATTGATAATTAATTTCTATTGTGGTGTATTTATATTTAAATAAATAAATAAATAAATATATGTTGCTGTTGTTATCATAATTAAATTGTAATTGAGTTTAGATAATTGACTTTGTAATAAAATTGTCAATTTAACGCAAAACTGGGGAACCATGTTACATTTCCACACATATGTAGTAAAAAGCTATTCAAATATGTTTCATATCAAGCTTCCCCACATTTTACCATTTAAAAAATAATTGAAATATTGGGGTAAACTCACAAAAAAGGTTCAGACGCCCACACAAAAAATATTAAAATCTATATTTTTATTGATTATGAAGCCTAACAAGGTAATCAATAGATAGGAAAGAAATTAGATGATATATATTTGTTTTTAGTGTATTTTACAGCTGATTTAGGACTTTTTTTCATAAGGGATGCTAACAGGAAGCTAACGCAAGAGGGTGGTTAACTTTCATTATGTTATTTATTTAACGCTCACTAATTGTGCTTCATTGTAATTGAACTTTATGAATTGAGAATGGAATTGTAATTGACTTTTCAAGGATAAAAACATTGTAATTTCATTGTAATGGGAAAAAATGCTGCTCACTGTAATCGTATTTAAACTGTAATTATAAACGTAATTGTAACTGAAAAATGTAATTGACCCCAACCCTGGCCCAATCTGTTGTTTGATTGTAAGTACTTTGTTTTCTTTTGTATTTTAACTTTGTTTATAATCTCTATCAATCTGAAATGGTGCATTTTTGTTTGTACCTGTACTTGATAAAACAAATAAATAAAAAATGAATCCATTTGATTGTGGATTTATTTTGAAGGAGAGTTTCTGAGAGCTTCCGGTATTGCCGAAGTTAAACATCAGCTTGATGGTCACTGCGCAATCCTGCCGTACACCTTTGACGTCAGAGGCACGTTCAGTGAGGCGCGTGTTTATCAGGCCCAGATAACGATGTTTTCTCTTTGTTGTTAACCAGAGCTACACTCATACATCATAGTTTAAAATGAGCAATAAATAATCTAATATAATATAATATAATGTTGTGGTGTTTGTCCTCAGTCTTTATAAACGTGTTTTTTTGTTTTTATATCTCACTATGAAGCTGTGGCTCTACCGTGTGTAACCAGCTGGTTGATGTTGAAATAAGCTCTTATGTAATGTGTGTCCTCTCCTTTGTCTCCTCACTGAGGTGAAGAACAACCTGTTTGTCTGCTGACAGGATCTACATGAACATACAGGTTTATATGAGCCCAGAAGACGCAGGATGCAGGTTCTCCATGTAAAGATCCTTATGAAACCATCAAAGGCAGAATTCATTTCATTCAATGCTGATGTTTGTTGACAGTTCTCACCATGACCTTATTAAAACACACACACACACACACACACACTGTCTTAAAAACAGAATTCAACTAAAATGTCATGTGTTTCTTTTTTGAAAATAAATCATTGAATAATAAAAAATAAATAAATAAAGTGAAACAAAGGTTTGTGTCACGCAGTTAGCTCACAGCGACATCTAGCGGTCAATGCAATGACTTTAAACTTTAAACACACATGAACTTTGATTTTAAAAATGCCTCCTTGTAGTTGAGTGGTTCACAATCTTTTTTTTTTTTTTTGTCCTGCGTACCCTCTTTGCGTTTTTGTCAACCCATGTGTACCTCCTCTTTATAAATTATTTCATAAATAAACTTTCCATAATTTCCTATGCTTTTTCATTTGCTGGCTCTTCTAAACCCTTACAAAATATGAGTCTATTTAAGTGTGCTTGGATTATAAATATTTTAAATTTAACATTAAGATTTCACATTTAACATTTAGATTTCACTCTTAGATATAAGATTTAGCATTTAGATATCATATATGACATTTATATTTAACATATATTATTTAGATTTAGATTTAGATTTCAACATTTAGATTTAGATTGAACATTTATATATATATATATACGTTTAACATTTAGATATAACATTTATATTTAGATTAAAATATTTAGATTTAATGCTTTATATATATATATATATGTGTGTGTGTGTGTGGTTAAATGTTGTGTTAAATGTAGGAAAATGTGCTAAATATGAGACAAGCTACAACTTTTATACTACATTTTTACACTTGGCACCCCATAAACAAGTCTGTGAAATTAAGTATTTCGCAGTTTACATTATAACAAAAAGCAAAAAGTGCTCAATTAAGTGAAAGTGGGTTAGATTCTAGTATACTATATAATACTACTATAGTATTAGTATATATATATAAGTTTACTTGCAGTATGAAATAAAGCTGTTGGTAAAACTAAAATTGAGCCAATTTAGTCCCAAGAAGTATTGAAATAGTACATTTTGAAGTATACTGCTAGTATATTGGGTAATTGTACTTGGTACCTGAAACTATACTTAATATATTGCACTTTAGGTATACTTCTTTTTGTTAAGGGAACTTCTAAATGTGTCTTGAACATTGGTTCCCTAAGGTTTGATCTATACACATTCAAAACAATGAGTGAAAATGGAATTTATATATGTTAAATTACTAATCCAACTTTTATGTTATTATTTCAACAGTAAGTAAATGTGACCTCCAGTAGAAAATGTAACTAATTATTGTCTCCTATTGTCAAAAGTGTGATAAAATGGCCTCTATGGTGTAAAATAATCCTTTTTCAATAAATTAAAAGGAAATATAGTAATTTATTGAGCATAGTACTGTTAATTTGTGGTGAATTTGTCAAAAAAAAAAAGCCTAAAAAGAAACTGGGAATATTACCTGATTATTTTTAAATTAATTGTTTAAATCTTTCTGAGAAGCTCCTGCAATGTACTCGTGTACCCCTGTATGGGAACCACTGTGTAGTTTAATATAAGTTGGTTTCCATGAGCTTTAATGGCGTCTGAATGGGAAATCACCTCCTTCCTGGAGCCCATTATCAGGTCATCAAGTGCAGTTTTCATTGTCTTCTATCAAATTAAGATTAGGACTCAGCAAGCCTGAGTAAATATCACCTTTTTTACCTATTTTTTGTGCATTTTTGCAAGTTCATTTTGACACTTCTATCCAATTTTTGTCCTTTCTAAAAAAAAAAATTGGTCCATTTTTCATCCAAACACTTATTGTTACCCAATAAATACCACTTATTTCCTTCACATTTTTGCCCTTTTTTCACTATTGTTTGCCACATTTTGCTCATTTAAGCTACCCTTGTAGCCTGTCAAGTTGTTTCACACGAGACCTGATCGCTGCTGGGATTTGTAACAATAAAAGTCCATCCTCATTTTCCCCCCTAAAAGTTGGGACACCAAATTCTCCATTATGCTGCTAAAAATCTGTTTTACTGGATCAAAGTGTGTTAATCAAATCAAATGGTATAGAGGGTTTTCACCAAAGTCACGTTCTGGGCGGTAACCTGGATGCACGGCCATGTTGGAGACACTCGGCGTTAAACACTGCGATGGATAAATGTCAGAAACCACAGCAAAGCTCCTCAAAATTCATTATGGATGCAAAGACATACAGGGAAGGACTTGGAAAAGTTAGGGTTTATTGGTGGTACAGATCCATACGAGTTAGCTCCCTCGTCTTGGATCAATGAAGACTCGGAGAGCCGATCTTCCGTCTATTGCGTATTCTGATATCGTCAACTACCTGGTTTTAACCCTAACCCAATCTGGGGTCATCCTTTTGATAAAGTAAAGACCTTTTACCTGGAATACAATGAGAAATACAACACATTTTAACAACTGTGTAGCTACTGTAGCACTGTAAATGTGATTATATTAAAATGCCACATGCAGTAGCTTGATATGAATTATATTATCACACTAGTATATTAGTTAAGAGCCGCTGCTATCAACAATTTAAGAAAATTGAAGAAAGAATGAGGTGCTAGTGGCTCAGTAGCCACTAGCACCTCATTTCCCCTGATCTTTAACATTAGTCTCCCTGATTTGTTAAAAAGTTTTTCACGGTCGGACAAATTGGTATAGCCAAAAACACGGCAATAATTCACCATTTCTTTTCGTTTGACGTTCGGAATCTGCTTTGTTTACCTGCTGAGTACCTCCAATATGGCGACTTCTGGTTTGATGACACGCTGTGAAAACCCCCTATAGGCAAAGCGAATGTATTTGTATTGCGCATTTTATACACAAGGCAATTCTATGTGCTTTACATGATTAAAACGTGAAACAGCAAACATTTAATAGTTTAAAAAGCAATAAAAACATTAAAATCAGCAGTAAAAACATTGAATCATGATTAAAAATTTTCCTCTCGATCATACGCAGTAGAGAAAGAGTGCCATTAATGATTTAGAAATGATCTCATTGGATGATGACCAGTTTGTTCCACTTCTTTGCAGCATAACAACTAAAAGCAGAAAACCCACGTTTACTGTGAACTCTGGGCTCCACTATCTGACCTGTATCCATAGATCTGACAGACCTGCTGGGTTCATACCTGACTAACATCTCACTGATGTATTCTGGACCAAACCCATTCACACATTTATACACTTTAAAGTCTATTCTGAGGAGCCAGTGTAAAGACTTTAAAACTGGAGTAAAGTGTCCTGGTTTAGACCTGAGCTGCAACGTTCTGAACCAGCTGTAGCTCTTTGATGAAGACCATTACAATAGTCCAGTCTATTGGAGATAAAAGCATGGACCAGTAACTCCTGATCTTTCGGAGTCATTAAACCTTTTACTCTGGAGATGTTCTTTAGGTGGTAGAAGCTGTTTTTGTGATAGATTTGATCTGATCAGATCAATCAGAACACTAAGGCTTTTTGCTTTTAAAGATCAAAACTTAAGATACTTGCTGACATCAGTTCTGTTTTCCTTGTTACCAAAGACAATCACTTCCATCTTATCATGATTTAGTTGAAGTGGTTCTCAAACTTTTTTAGCTTTGTCCGACTACAACCTTTTACTCAGAATTCTGTGAAAAACAACTCTAAAGCATAATTTATTTATTCAGTTCATTTCCAACATGGTTGCAATCACAGAAATTCATTTTGACATTCAGAGCAAAATCACATCGTTTTTTTTTTTTGTCCTTTTGCATGCCGGAAAGGGCGACGGAAAAAAGCATTATGCTTATCCAGATCCGTCCCGATTTGAACACAGATAATTTTACATCAAACCTCGTTTCTTCCCTAGTCAAACATTCTCATCTTCTTCATAATTTCATTAACGTTTTTTTTTGAATGATGGAATGAATGAATGAGTGCTAACACATTTTAAATCATCTAACGTGGTAAATAAGTGGAATGAAACAATATTTAGTGCCTCCTGAATAGATTTATTTCTACAGTTTTTATTGTTTATGGTATTCTTGCTCCTGATGTGGGACCAAAACTAACCTTTGTATTTTCAGTTCATGTTCTAATCAAGATCATTTCTATCATCATTGTGTGTTTTTTTTTCTGTTCTTTTATTATTCAGTATATTTTTATTATTATTTTGTGTGTTGTTGGTATTTAATTAATTGTGTGTTTGGTCTCATCAATCTATAGATTCCTCTCTGTCCCCTTTGGCTTTTACTTTCCACCCAGTTTACAGTTATTGACTCAATTGGGAAAATCTTACCAAATGTTACAGAAGAGAAAAGAAACAAACAGGAACAATAAGAAGACATATTTTATTTAGTGACAAATTGTTCACTTCTTTGCTTCCTCCTTCTGGAGCTTTTTCACCTCGTGCCTGATGATCCTGTTCCTCTGCACACACACAACAAAAGAGCATTCATTTAAAAACAAATCAACCATTGTTTCTCTGCAGATCAGAGCCAGAGGTCCATAGACATAGTAAAGTCTAGGCCAGGGGTCACCAACAGTTAGTCCACATGGACCATGTCAGGGGCCCTCAGGAGCTCCATCTAGGCTTTCATTTACTTTCCAGGATTCAAACCCACAAAAATAAACACATGACAGATGTAGTTAGTATTTAAAAGGGTTAAATACTGCTGCACGTGATAAAGTTTTAGAATTAAATTAACCCTCTTTAAATGTATATTTTCTCTGAAACATTGAGAAATATTTTTACCTGATGCAGATTGGATGTATGGGTTGTGGTATGTTATATATACTATGATATATAAGATAGTTTTAAAAAAAAAAATGCAAAGTGGATTTTTGTCAAATATGATATATTTGTTACATTTTACAATAAATGTAACAATTAGTTAAAAGTTGGTTTTTTAGTAGCTAGGAAAACAGGAAGATCATAATTTTCTATGAAATGTAATGAAAATGAAACTATTACATAAATTAGGACACCGCTAGCCTTTCTTATTATCTTAGCCTCTAATTAAAGTCAAACTGTGAACATGTAGTATTTTCTAACTGGTAACCCTTCACACTATTCAGTACCTATGAAGTAGCTCACAGATTCAGAAAGGTCGGTGACCCCTTTTCTAGAACATACAAAGAACTCTAAGGCAACGAGATTTTCAGCAGTAAATCCATTAGCTACACTGACCACTTCAAAAATCAGATTAGCCAGTTAACTGAACTATTTAATAAAGACAATGTATGAATAGCTGAAGCCTTACTACACAACACTTTCATGAGTCTGTGCACGTAGAAGCCTCTCATTTATTTACAAAAAGACTGCTTTGTTTGTCCATGACATTGAATATAATCCAACAGTATGGAACATAGACTAGGGATGGGCGACAGATTAAAAAACTGTGCCGATGAATCTGATAACGATAAAAATTACGATAATAAATACAATAAATAAATCAATTCCCAAATGAAAATATAAACAGGTCCCTTACAAACACAAATTAATTTGAATACATCAACACTCGACATTATAAAAGGCTACAATAACTGCTGACTCAGAGTTCATGAGCTGATATTTCATGGAATACATTAGTACATGTGGATCACCATTAGTGTTATTGCATAAAATTAATTTTCTCAGTTAAAATAAAATAATTTTCTTTTAAAAAAAAAAACACATGAAAAGCAAAAATAACTATTAGTGTTTTTACTGTTGCTAAATTATTTATTTTAAATCTAATAATGAGTTACATAAAGTTATGATTGATAAATATATCTGTGATTTCCTATAATTAAACACATAGTTCAGGATATGTAGGTGTAATAACCACAATAGTTACATTAGTCTAATGGGACCAACTTTGTCTTGTAAACACGTGAAATATAGTTTAAAAATATTGCATTTCACAAGTTGGGACAAATGAAAAGTGACATTATTTTTAATGCTAACATTTGTTTCACACGACGTGTGACAAGTTAGCTTTTATCCTTACATTGAAATGTTAAATCTGACCTTAAACAGTAAGACGTGTTCTTTGTACCTGGTCTATTCCTAATATGAAGCGTTAGCTTTAAAACAAGCAGTTAATAAATGTCTTAAGTGTGTTTGTTCTGAAAGACTCACCATCCTCTTGGCCTTCACCACCTTGTAGCGGTCAAAGTCAGACATCTTGGCCCTCTGGAAAAAAGAGTCAACAGTAATCAGCTCCTGGTGTGTAGTTTTTATTATGATGGCTGAATTAACCATCCCTTTACTATACATAAGATAAAATGTAGGTAATATCCTCTTCATAATGCAGATACAATTATTCATACACAGAAAAAAGTTTTGGGGGAAAAAGATGTTAGATTGAGTCACAAAATGTAAGAGTTCATTAAACTTGTGATATGCTGAACAAATAAGTCACTCACTGATTAATGAGTATTTTAAACCCTTTAGAAGTATTGCATATGAAAACATTTAACAGGAACAGGCTTTACCTTCTGCCTGGCCTCGATCTTCTTGGCCCAGTTGCTCTCAGCCCACTTCTCACTGACTTGGGCCTTCTCCCAGGCTTTCCTCACAAACTTCTGGCGGGCACTGTGAACATCAAACCCAGTTACAAACCTTAGATACTCACTTACACAAGACCAGTAGCTTTGCTGTTCAGAACCACCGCCCCCAATTAACACAAGGAAACTATATGTTGAATAGGGCTGTACAAAGCACACAGGCGGGGCTACTCACTTTGTTCTTGTTCTGTACACTAGTTAAAATCGCTGCTCTGTTATTCGTGAATGTATTGAGTTGACATTTGGTAGCTATGATCTATGAACGTGTACGCATCGACGTACATGTTCAACAGAAGTTGTTTTATCATTTGTTTGTGAGTCAAATATTGCGACAGTTGATGGTACCTAATCACTGACATATGAATGGGGCCCATTACTCCATATGTGCCACGGGGACACAGAGTCTTTTTACTCAGTGCCACCGAGTCATTTGACTGAATTCTTGGAAACGGCCGTAGTTCATACAAACTTGTTATTCAATTATGGGATTGTAAATTGTTATTTAACTTATAATACTCACTTTGTCATAACTAGAGTTGGGCAATTAGGGCAAAAATTAAAACTACGATTATTGAACCCTCTCGATTTCTGTTGGAACACAATTATCACAGGTTGACATTTACTGGCAAGCCAAAGGATTAACTTGCTGCACTGGGATGAGCAGCCAGAGATCAAAAGTGGCTGACTGTACCATCAACCTACTGGTTTAAACAGCTTGAAACTGACGAATGCGTGGGTGAAAGTGATGGCGCTGCTTGTGGCCCCTGTGCATGTACTGGTCTGGTATACTAACACTGATAATGCTGCTCTCTGCCTGCTAACACTTGAACACACATCACACCATCAGAAATGTAAAAACCTTTTTCATCCACATTTGATGTTTTTCTCTATGTTGCTCGTATTTAATATATACTGTGGATCACAGATCTTTAAGTACTGTAATTACAGCCATAGCCGTATGGATCGCTGTGTTATTACAGTCCTAATGGCACAATGGTCGCAGAGCATGTAACAGTTTACCATGTTTTAAAGACTGAAAACACATCTGACTAAACAGATGGGGCGTAAAACCAAAATAACTGACAGCAGTTTCACGTCAGTTAGAAGATCTAATTGTAAGTTCAGATTATTTTTTGATTAATCGCCCAGCACTAGCCATAACTGTGGAGAACAAACCAAATTCAACTTCTTTTGAAGTTGCTTATATCAAGGAGAACATTTGTATAATAAAAAGCATATGTGTCCATTGGCATGCTGTGTTTTTCTATTTTTATTGATTCTACAAAATCCCCCAACAATATCCATCCCTTATTATCTCCATAACTGTTCAGCACACATTGTAGAGCGCTGTGTATCAAACAAATGCTTCCTGTTCAGCTACTGTAGCATTGATAAAGTACAATTACTGAATGAAAGTGAACACAGAGTGTAGCATGATGTAGATTTACACTATAGTCACTCGAGGTCTTCATCTCTCTAGCAATCCCTTTGACTCTCTCCACTGGTTTAAACTAAGCATGTGGAGATCAATCAATACGAATTGTTATCTCGATACGAACGATCAATCCATCCATTTTCTGACCCGCTTGTTCCTGTTTTTAGGGTCACGGGGTGATTCTGTCACATATTATTTTATTCTACCCGGTGTTTCCGAGGCACATTGAACGCACCATCACTGCTGCACGTTTCGTTTTGAACACGGACTGAAGCCGGGAAGCACATTTCTACCACAACAAAGTTACACAAACACAGAGGTCAGCGAGATGAGAAGCTATAGATGAGATTTATAAAGCACCTAAAAACTGTTAATCAGGCGTAGAAAGAGTGTAAACTTGTAAAAAATGCTGTCCTGCTAAACCTGACAAACTGAAGGGCTCACTCGTATCAATACAGCAGCTGCTTTACCTCCCACCTGAGACACATTCTAATTAGAGCTCCAGCAAAACTGGTGAGAAAAGTACCTCTAATAACTTAGTACGAGGAACTACTCTGGCAGCTCCATCTACCCGTGATGAAGTTATAACTGACGCTAGATCTGTTTTCAAAAGTGTATTTTATTTAATTTTATTCTTTAGCTTGTCTTATAGACATTAACTATGACTTTGTGAGGATCTGTTTACAGCAACTGTGACAAATAATAGTTTTTATCTTTCTTTGCAAAACCAGTTATGAAAGAATTAATAGTGAAAGGTGATTATTCTTTGTATTCATATAAGAAATGTTAATGCGGAAATCTGGGACTTTTTCAATGCAGTTCACGTTGTGGTTTTGTGACGTTTGCTAAATTGGTGTTTGGTTTAACTGGCCATGGGTCACTATTAAAAAAAAAGGAATGGAATTAAGTGAGTTAATTGATTATCTCAACCTAAATTAAAAGGAAATCATGATTGTATTGCAGTATTTTTGGATTCAAAGTACATGTTTACTGTTTTTGATAATGTTATAATTTATTTAATAACTGTGTTAGACTTTGTAATGATTATCTACACTGTGTTCAAGGTTTTTCACCTGCAAAATAAATGGGGAAAAGAAACAGGAATATGGACATTGTACTATTAAAAGTGTCACTTTAAGTCACTCCTTTAGAGTGATGATGTCTCACTGTTTACTGTTTAAGTTGTGACCGTGTGATAAACAGGTTCTAAATGTGAGGAACCCATTCCTGTCCCTAAATTCAATCTGGTTCCAAATCCCAACACTACTTGTGAAAAGGCCTGTTTTTTTGTTGTGCTTTTTAAGAGGTCAAAAAGAAGTTGCATAAAGTGATGCATAGAGAAATACTAGTAGAAATAGAAGCAAAACATGCACTTTTGTTAAATTGGCTTCTTTAAGGAATACAATAAATCCTCTGCCTCTAGTACTATACTGAGCTGCAGCTACTTATTTACATTTTTGGTATAATTTATTTGCATCATGTGTAGAATTGAATCGCCATCAAATCAATATCAAATAACAAATCGTGAACAGGAGTGATTTGTATCGCATCGTATCGTATCACCAGGAGATTCAATGTATCACTAATACATTATGTCGCTGGTAGTGTATTGAGGTGCGTATCAAATTGTTGTCAGTGATGGAGATTCACATGCCTAGTTTAAACGTCTGCCAAAGGCTGCGTTAAGTAATCAAAACAGCGCATAGCATCAAAAATAAATGTAATTTAAAGCAAGAAATAATCAAACACAAAACTGGCAGACCTGGGGAGAAAGACTGTGCTGAGATGACTTGCATAGACCAATTTTATTGTCAAATAAATTATATTTTTAAAAAAACTTCAGCCTCAATTTAAGAAATCGTATAATGCAAGAAACAATGGCAAAGAACTTCTGATGCACACTGAGGAAGACCCAAGTACATATGTGCACTGCTGAGTTATTCTTCTCACCCTCCAGACTCACCTGTGAGGTACTTTAATGACATAATCGGTGAGCTGCATGCATTTGAAGGGCATGGCCTGCCTCCTCACACCTGTGCAGGGGCCATCAACAAGTGCCTGGGGCCAAAAGAAATATATACACATCCAATTCACTTCAAACTCATAAACCAATGAGACCAGAAGGTCTGCTTATGTGATAATAACTCACCCTGTTTTGGTCGATGACATCCACAATGGCCACCAGTTTACCCGCATGGGGTCCAAAAGCAATGTAGGCAACGCGGCCAATCTCAACAAAGCGCTTGAATACCTGAAAAAGACACAAAATAGATATTAACGGGCGTTAAAAAAACGTATCTGGAGAAGCATGATAACACCATGAGAGGAATCTGATGCTAAAGGCCAAAGAAAGAGCCAAATATCAATGACTGGTATGTAAACTAATATAGAAAGATTATGTGTAAAGGCTGCCACTAACTGATCAATGTTATCATTTAATACCATTATCTTATAAATATGTTTTATTTGAAGTCGGAATGAACTTATTAAGTGCTGGTCATCCTGCCAAGATTACTATGTCACTCAGCACTACCATTTGTAGTTACTTTACTTTAAGGGTAAAGAAAAAACAATTAAAATTGAGTAATTGAAAACGCAATTAACATTACAATTAGTCAAAAAACTGTTGCATGGAGCACTGCATGGGTTTCTTGTGTTAGGAAGTTGGTTGAAAATGTCATTTTGGCATGGTTTTTATAATTAAGTAGCCCATCTGAAATAAAGTCTCTCTGGGTGCCTCAGATCTTTTGGTAACATTACAGTTACTTTCAAAAAGCATGGAATTGGTCAGAATTACAAAGCATAAAATAACACTTCCACTTAGCATTATGGAGTAAGATAAAGTATTATTATACAATACTACAGAGCAGTGTTTCTCAAATGGGGGAACACGATGGCACTACAGGGGAGGGAGAGTGTGTGCAAAAATGAAAAATAAAATGAGAAAAACTATAAAAAGGTGCCACGAAATCAGTATTTTTCAACCATGGGGTGAGGACCCCATGTGGGGTCACCTGGAGTTTAAATGGGGTCACTTAAAATTTCAGAAAAATGTAATTATATTTTTGATTTTTTGTAATCATTAGCCTTATTCTAAAATTTAAACAATCTTAAACAATGAATTCTATAGCTGAAATATATATCTCGTTCAACTAAAATGCAGCAGAAAAAAAAAACAAAACATCTGAGCTCAAAGATGATCAAAAACTAATTCTAGAAAAAAAAAAAAAAAAAAAGTCTTCAGGGTCGCCAGAAATTGTTAATATCAAAATGTTGGGTCACGTTCACAAAAGGTTGGGAACCACTGCACTCAATAGTGTTTATTTCCACTTATTAAAAAAATTAGTTTCTTCAAAATGTGTGTTTATCACTCGTTCATTCCATCATTATACTCTACAGTTGTTTTTAAATAGTTTTCTAAGCAGAATGTTGTAGTCGGACACAAGGCATTTTGAGAAATAAGAGAAAGGGGGGGTTACGAGAGCCAAAAAAAGTTTGCGTACCACTGCTATAAAGCCTACTGTAGGTTCCAAAAGTTGTCATGGGGTACGACAATAAAAATGAAAAACAGCGTAACACGAGCAGCAATCAGGAGCCTCCATGAATTGTCACAAATTATACATGCAGAGAAACATTCTCGTAAAAAAAGGCACAAATATGAAATTTAGCCAAACACTTCCATTATGATGTGTAACCTCTAAACCTCACCATTCTCATTAAAGTTGTTGCATTACTGCTATATGTTCCATCAACATGTGTTTGGTAGATCAAGTGATAATTCTGAATATGTTTTCTTGTGTGCTTACAGATTATTATTATTATATTGTTCCTAAAAAGGATAGGTAGAATCCAGGGCCAAAATTAACTGTAGGCTTACATTGTATATGACACGACAATTTAATGTTTTTAAGTATGCAGGAGTAGGGGGTACATGGCTTCAGGTTAAATGTATTAGTTAAATCATAAACTAATATTGAACTAGATAAATTATATGGCATCTTTGAAGACAGTTCTAGTACAACAGCATCTTTAAACTTTGTGATAATCTATATATGCTAACGCAAAGCTACACAACAGAATCATTCATTCAAATTTTACAGTAAAGTGTTTATATTTATAACAGGATCATCTACTAATGTAACAAGAAAACAGGTCCACTTTTCAAAAGATATCGGTATTGCTAATTACAGCTAGCCGCCTTTACAAACGAAGCTAGGCATCCACAAATATTCTAAATAGACTTTAACTCTAACGCAACTCACTTAAAGTGATAAAACACGTATGTTTAGTCTGCAATGACCGTTGAACTGATGTGGATGAATTGAACAGTTCGTAGCCTTTACAGCCGCACAGACCACGTTGTAGAGCCGCTAGCCGACAATCAGCGAACAGTGCTTATAAAATAAAGTAAAACCTAAGTTACTCTAACAAACCTCTAAAATATCGCATACGAGTGGGTTAAATTAGTGTGGAACGTTAGATATGCGGGATTTATACGACCTATGTACAGATATTTGTGTTTAAATCTCATGAAGATGTAATGGCGATCATACCATGATGGCAGTCAGGTTGCAGAAAGGACGTGACAACTTCCGCCCATCGCACATACGTCTTCCGCTTGTCTTTAACGCATGCGCAAACGTACCCGTATTCACAAAGCATCCTATGGCTTAAAGTAGCTCTTAGTGATTTCACTAAATCTTAGAATTTTTAAATGTTTATAAAAGTAGTTCACAAAGTATCTTAGGTCCCAAAGAGAGCTCCTTAGGGGGAAAACTATAAGGAGTGGTGAGGAGGACTTTTAAGAAGCCTAAAAGTGTCAAACAGAGAGAAAAAAGAGAGGACAGATAGATGCTCTCTGCGACAGTGATTTAATAAAACACCACCGGCTTATATTTAGAAATATAATAATAATAATAATAATAATAATAATAATAATTATTATTATTATTATTATTATTATTATTATTGATGTATATATATATATATATATATATATATATATATATATATATATATATATATATATATATATATATATATATATATATATATATATAAACAATGACGAGACTATAACTAATTTAAAAAAAATACAGGCAACCAATAAATGTATAGAAAATATATATACGACTAACTATAATTTTGTCACACCGGACGAAATCCAATCAAAACTCATGTGATGTGGTCTTACGCATTGATCGTCATCCTATATCAGGTTGATAAATACTAATTGAATCTAAAAAAACATAAACTCTTATCCTTTATATTTTAGTCACCTATATTTATAACAGATTTAGATAACTGAAATGTTAATGTCATTTACTTGACTAAAGATAGACTATAGCTGAAGTTTCTCAATAATACACGAGCTGCAAGTGCTCCCAAAAAATCGATCACAGCATTATAATACACAAAATAAACTAAAGGTTTTGTCTGTGTTTCTGTTGTCTGTGTTTTTGGAGTATTTTTGTATATTTTCTCTCATTTTAAGGTTTTTTGTTGTTTATATATTTCTATTTTTTTTTATTATTATTTTTTGTTTTAATTTTATTGGTAACCATTGAGTATTTTTCTTTATTTTGTATGCAGTCATTTTTTTGTTTTGTTTTTTTGTTTGTTTGTTTTTTAGGATCCCCATTATCTGAGCATATAAGCTGTCATATTCTTCTTGGGGTCCACAAAATACACAATGACAAAACAATGGTATATAATAAAAAAATAATCACATTACACCAACAAAACAGACATTTCAACAACTGCAACTCAAACAAAATCAATAACAACAGACATAAATGCTCCGAAGTATTAGAATTAGTGTTTGTGACTAAAATTTCTTAATAAATATTACATCTTTAGGGATTTTTAAAAATTTTTTTAATAAAGAATGTGTTGTTTTATGTCATTTGGTAATGAATTCCATTCATGCATAGCTCTGTATGTTACTGAGCGCTGTACTAATAAAGTTGGGTAAAAAAAAAAACAACCACTAACTGCATGCCTAGTAAAATAATGACGGGTTTTTGTACTGAAAGTAAGCTTTTAGTGTAAATAAAAAGCAGTTTTAGTTTGTTTTATTTAATATTCCATAGGAAGACCATCAATGAATATAATAATATGTTTTTATCTTCAAACTATATGAGATTTTTATGGATTTTAACAAGATTTGTGCTATGTACATTTGCACGTGTGCATAATTTAAAAAAAAAAAAAATCTCTCAATATTTTTGTTGTCGTTTTTTATATTTCCCTTATAGTTTTGTGTCTTTTTTAATGTAATTTTGTATGTGTTTGAAGTAATTCGGTTAGTTTGTGTGTGTGTGTGTGTTTAAATTAAAATAAAAATACTCAGAAAGCATTCTGAGTATTTTTATTTTTATTTTATTTATTTTTTGTATTTTTACTTTTTTGTCATTTTTCATACGCTTACGTTGACAAAATAAGACCAAAGGCATCACGTGGTCCCGAGGGTCCCATTTGCCGATGTCTGTTCAACTATTATCTCTGTATGCACAGCTTCAGTGAATATTCTTTCATTTATGTTCGGCACACACAATTAAGAGCTAAACTTTTTTCACCTACTCAAGTTCACCGCTAGGTGTCAGTGCAGACATATTTATCAAAACAGTTGTTGGTTGTT
Source organism: Gouania willdenowi (assembly GCF_900634775.1). NCBI lineage: Eukaryota > Metazoa > Chordata > Actinopteri > Blenniiformes > Gobiesocidae > Gouania > Gouania willdenowi. The sequence goes on from NC_041054.1 coordinate 19,857,531, forward strand.
AAAAGGGAGTTTTTTCTCCCCTCTGGCTGAGACATGTTCTTGTGGATTTGTTGTTTTTTTAAAAAAAAAATTTCTTAAAGTCCGTGTAAAGCAGAAATACATTTGTGTTATATGAGTTTGTCACACCACAGAAACATGTGTCATTGGCCACTGAGACAAATTTGAAAGATGAAAAAAAAAAATCGCCAAGTATGTAAAATTAGGTCTCAAAATCATGGAAAAACAAGCACTTTCCTCTGCTCTGAGACGCTGGGGGCGTGTCAGTTAGAGGCGCTGGAACCACGCCCACGCACGGGAAGGGCGCTGCCCCCGTGTACTGTGTCTATGGGTGAGAGCAGTGTGAAAGCAGCTCCAGCGCCGATAGTGCTTCTCCCATTGGTTCTCCAAAAGTGCTTGGATCGGGCCAAATGAGGTGTCAGCGGAAAGGTCTGCTCCGCCCGAATCTGAGTATGTGCATCTCTCCAGGGTAGAGTCAGAACTGCACCCGCTAAAGGCGAAAAAACATAATCGTGGTGCAAAAAAAGTGCTAATTTCATGGAAAATGTGGCACCAGCGAGTCCAAATACGTGGTTTGTTTTTGGCCGCAGAAGTTTGGTGTGCTTCAGCAGCAGGGTCGGGTTTATGCTAATGATGGCTACGTTACTTAACGCAGCCATGATTTATGACCCGCCCATTAAATCCTGAACACAGAGATTTTAAACACAGTTTGTGAAGCCAAGCTCCACAATTAAATTATAAATGGTTGAATGGCTTTTTACATGTATTAAGGAATACATTTATGACCTATGTGATGTGTTTAGAAGAAAATGGCTGAACTTGCTTTCCACGAATTTTAATAATTTTATACTTCCATGTCCCTTCCAGGGTGGGGTCAGTTATAATTGTAATTGGTAATTAAACACAATTATGACATGATTATAATTTGAATTGTAATATGTGGTGTTGTAATTGTAATTCAATTGTAATTGAGTTTAGATAATTGTCTTTGTAATGGTAATTGCCATGGAAACTCTATTAAAATTGTCAATTTTACAGTTCCATGTACAGTTCAACACATATGTAGTTATCAATTATTAAAATATGTTTCATATCAAGTTTTCCCACATTTTATTATTTAAAATAAATTGAAATCTCGGGGAATACTGACACCAAAAAGGCTCGGACGCTCACACAAAAAAATTGAAACCCGTATTTTAATTGATTAGGAAGCCTAACAAAGTAACCAATAGGCTGCCTGTCTGACGTGGTTCTGTCTCCTAGGCTTGGGCCTCTGCTCTTCTGCGGGGGCTCTCTGGGCCCTCCCCTGGGGGTGTCGAGTGCTTGGACGTGGGTGGTGGTGGGGGGATGGACGTTGGCTGAGCCTCGGGATTGGGGTCAGTGGCGGGGTGCGCTGGGTTGTCGGCTCCTTGGGGCTTTCTCGGGTGTATGTGTGGGGGCGGTGGCTGCCTTTCGGCCTGGGCTTTTTCGGATGTCTGGGGGCGCTGCTCCTTGTCGGGGTGGGGCAGGGGGTGGCTTGGGGCTCCCATTGTTGCTGCAGGCCTGGCTGCACCTTAGGGCCCGGGGTGGCAGAAGTGTTTCTCGCACATACTTTGGTCATGGATGCACTGGTCTTTGGCTATGGGATAAGCTCGTACTGGGCTTAACCTTAGACACATTGATCCCAAATACCAATTTTAGGTATAACCACTCACTCCTTCCCTCTGTTCACAGCCACCACCATTATGCCTAAGCTGGGTGCTGTGTCACCCCCGCTTCAATCTCTCCACACTTGTCACCAGACTGGCTAAACTGATTACACAACACATTAAGCACAATATTCACATCTATAACATCACATTTCACTTTCACCTTAAAACAGTCAACTCTTCCCCACCCCTTCCACTTTCTTACCATGACTCCCTCTTCCCTGTTCCCTTCCCCCTCACCGAGGTGCAACACTGCCCTCTCTTTTTCTACTCTCCCTAAAATAAAGTGTTTCTTACCCTTTCTTAAGGAGGGCTGGTGATGGTCACAAAACATGCATTGCTGTCTTGAAAATATTGCATTTCTTGTAGTGTTGACCTTCGACAGCATGTGCAGACAAAGTTTTAAAAAAGATTAAATAATAGTAAAGTACTACAATAGATCTTTTGGACTGTTTGTGATTAAAAAAAGCATTCATGCCCAGAGAAAACATACACAATCTGATGATATATTTTTTTCTAAGATTTTAATGGTTTAGTCAGTTTTTCTTTTTGAAATACCCTCAAAGAGCAGTGATATATCCTACTCAAGTAGAAGTACTGTTACTTGATGTAGATTGTACCCAGGTACAAGTACAAGTAAGTCAGACATAAAATACTCCAGTACAAGTAAAAAGCAGCTCAATTAAATAGTACTCGAAAAAAAGTTATTAGTTACTTTCACCCCCCACGTTTATTTTTTATAATAAATCTTGCCACGTTTCCCCTACATACAGTAAACATCTCATATATAAGCTTAAAAAGGAAGAGACCAAATCTTGCACAATAAGTTATATAGTTTGTCAAAAAGTACAATTATTTTTAAAATAAATTAACACCAATAAATTCAATTCAATTGGGAAACAAGTAACAACAGAATAGGGTAGAAAACCCCAACCAAAAAAGTAATTTTTAAAAACAATCACAAAAATAACAGTTTTCTCAGCAACTGCTGGGTGTAGAAATGTAACAAATTGCTTAACTTCTAAATTACTGATTAGGAAATATACTCAAAAAAGTAAAAAAGTACCCATAAAAGCAACTCAATTACAGTAACGTGAGTACTTGTAATCCGTTACTTTCACCGTTGACATCTGGTTATCCATTATTAGTCTTCACATTCTGGTTAACTATTAATCTAAGGTCAGTCTGTGCTTGTGTGTGAATTTTTGTGTTGTTGAGCAGTAGTTTGAAGCAAGCAACGCAAACAGTTACTGGTAGTTGTCTTCCTACAGGAAAGCCTGAAGGTCAGGTGAGTGATGGGAAATATGTTTTATTTTCAGCTGCTACGTCACGGATGCTTTGTCTTGGCGGTTCCTGTAATCTTTTCTACAATAACATGTTTATTTTCTGGCCTATACGTGTGTAGCAAACTGATACCGGTGAGGGAAATCCTGTGTGACCTCTATGATGAGAAGCTGACACTTGGTGACGTTCAGGAGATGGAGATGTTCTTTAAAACTTATGTAATGGCATCAGGTCTTTGTTTCTTTGTTTACTGTGAGTTACTTCATAGGTACTGTATAGTCCGAAGGGCTACCAGTTAAAAACTAAATGTTCTCTCACGGTTTCACTTTAACTAGAGGGTAAGATCATAAGGAAGGCTAGCAGTAACTTAAAAGGTATGTTCAAGTTTCAACATGCAACACTTTCTTTCTCCAAATTCATTCAATTGTTTCATTTAATTACAATTCATAGAAAATTATAATCTTTGTATTTTCTTAGCTACTAACAAACAGCTAATCGTATAACATGTTATATTTGAACAATGTCATATATGTAATATACCATACACCGGACACCAAATCTGAAACACTTAAAACCATTTTTCACTAGAGTTGGGGTCAATTATAATTGTAATTGTGTAATTAATAATACATTTCAATTATGATGTAATTATAATGTAATATAATATAATTGTAATTTAAAAAATCTGTTGCTGTCATAATCATAATTAAATTATAATTGAGTTCAGATCATTGAATCTGTAATTGTAATTGCAATGAAAAGCCTGTAAAAATTGTCATTTATGATTTAACGCACAACTGGGGAACCGTGCTACAGTTCTATGCACAGTTCTTTTCATGTGTAGTTAACAATTATTAAAATATGCTTCATATCAAGCTTTCCCACATTTTACCATTTAAAAAAAAAATTAACTGAGGGGCATACTGACACAAAATAAGCTCAGACGCTCACACCAAATTATTTAAACCTATATTTTCATTGATTTGGAAGCTTAACAAGGTAACCAATAGATAAGGAAGAAATTAGATTAAAATAATATTAGTTCTTAGTGTATTTTACAGCTGATTTAAGACCTGTTATCATAAGAGATGCTAACAGAAAGCTAACACAAGAGGACGGTTAACTTTTAATAGGTTTATTTATTTCAGGCTCAGTAATTGTGATTAATTGTAATTCAACTTTAGTAATTGAGAACATAATTGTAATTAACTTCCTGAGGACAAAAAAATAAATGTAATTTTAATTGTAATTGGGAAAAATGCAGGTGACTGTAATCGTAATTTAATTGTAATTGATATGGATAATGGAAAATGTAATTGTAACTAAATAATTTACTGAACGCCAACCCTGTTTGTCACAATGTTTCAGTGAACTTAAACATTTAAAGATTTTATTTAAGAGTTAATTTAATACTAAAACTTTATCATGTTGTCATCTCTATTTATGTTTGTGAATTTAAATCCTGGAAAGTAAATCAGATTTTAGATGGAGCTCATTGGTGACCAGAGCCCCTGAGGGCCCCTCACAGGGTCCATGCGGGCTACCTGGTGCCCGCGGGCACCCTGTTGGTGACCCCTGCTTTTGTGCTTTAGACACGAATGAAGTGAAGGGAAGCGCCCTGTATCCCTGAGAACGCACAAAAACACAAAATGATGAACGCTGCAGCACCACACTTGCGTGCACACATACACAAACACACACAGATGGTTCCAGTTAGTCCGGCAATATTTTCGCTCACGTTGCCCCATGGTCTCCCTGGAAAATGTGACTCATGCTTATTTGACAAATCATCTCTGATCTAATGCAGACTTTGTTTAATCACCTTGTAATGCAGGAGAGGATGTTTGTACGAGAAACAAATGCACAGATAATTACCGCACATCATCTTCACTGTGCATGTTTACAAGGCAGTGGTGTGCTAGAGCTTAGACAGTATGTTTGTTACAAACAACACATTATGTGATTGGCTGACCTACTTCAAAGATATGAATGAACTAGATGTTACACTTAACTTGATTTCCTTTTAACATTTCAATCTTCCTCCCAAAGGCTTTTGTTTGGGCATATTTTGAACTGTTTCTCCTGCAAAGAGCTTTTCTCTTTGTGATAACAGCGACTGTTATGATTAACATGGAAAAAGCATCCCTTCGGTCCTTTTCAGTAGAAGTGTGAAGTTGAAAAAAAAAAAAGGAACGTTGGGTTTTAAGATATAGGGATAGAATAATAGACTATATGGAATAGGAATAATAGACAGTGCAGCTGTTAAACAGTTTAACCATTGTAGTTCCAGGGGTGTAAAGAGCAGAGATTCCCTACTCGAGTAGAAGTAAAAAATCTATGTAAAAAATTGACGTGAGTAAAAGTGAAATATCTACTCAAGTAAAAATAAACAGTACAGGCTCTGAAATGTACTCAGAAGTACTTTTAAAAGTAAAAAGTATTTCTGTTGCTCGATTCACTGGCTGCAAAGCTATTAAACACAGGATAGTTCATATGGAATCTGCTTTATCAGTGTTAATGTTTGAACAAACACGACCTGTCTAGTATCCTAATGTACTTCACTATATAGTCCAGGGGTCTGGATCCTGTGGCTCTGGAGCCTCATGTGGCTCCTTCACTCTTTCGCAACGACTACTTAATAGCTTTGAAAATCTATTAAAATAATGAATCGTTATTTCTTACAGATAGTATTGATGATTAATGACATTAACTTCAAATCAAATTATGGCAAAACAATTTGTTAACCTAAAATTAAATCATATTGTGCAATTTCTTCACCTCCTGCGACCTTTACATACCATCAACTTTCCTTCCTTCATTGGTAAGATAACTAAACTAACTAAAAGATTATTCTGGAAGAAAATGGAGATTTTATTTGTGTGGGTAAAGATTTATTTAACTGTCAACCTTCCGGCGTAATGTGCATACTTTGTATGTTGCAAGAAATTAGCATGTGTTGACCGACACGATCACGTGTTGTCAAATTCAAGTGATATTTTGTAGCCCTTCAAATCAATTCATTTATAAAATTATTCTTTATTATTTTAATTGTATTGTTGTTGTTTCTTGGTGTCGCTCATTTAAAAAAAAAATATATATGAGTCATGGGTCAGATATTTTTTCTGATAAAATGAGATTCAATACAAAATTGGCAGTTAAATAAAACCTACTGGTAATATCTGACTTCATAAAATGAAAAAAAAAAAAAAAACCCACAAGCTTCACTATAACATTACTGCTGTTAACAGTACTGGTTACCGTTTGTTTGTTTTTTTGATAATTTTAACAGTAGGAGCACCTTCCCTAAAATAATTTCCCCAGACAATGTTTGTATCCCTAAGAACAAGAACATGAATAGCAATAATGTCTGCACTGTAAAATGTTAGATACCCCAATGAGCACTAACACAGTTGGATGTGGTGCTCATTTTAATATTTTCATGAGTGCTTCATGTCCTTCTCTGATGTCACCTGGCTTGCTACTAACAGTGCACCGCTGCGAGATGTTTCATTAGATTAGAATAACGTACACATGAAGAGGACACAAAACTCTGCCGCTGATTGGCTTAGCATTGACTTTCACTCTACCTTTAGCCAATCATCTTTACTTGTATGTATTGTAAGTCCTCCCACTCCCCTTACTTTTAGCTTTGGCTGATCCTGGCTGAGTGAGCAGCTGGGTCAAAACAGTTGACGCTCATAGGTGTCGCAGCGCCAAAAAAAAAAAAAAAAAAAATAGGCTAATAGGCTATATATATCAATTAATGAGCCTTTTTGGGAAATGTAAGGAGTAGAAAGTACCGATACTTATGTTGAAAATGTAACTGAGTAAAAGTAAAAAGTCGACAGAGAAATAAATACTTCTAAAAATACAAAGTACCTGAAAAATCTACTTAAGTAAGTAACAAAGTGTTCATACTTCATTACAAAACTACTGATGTCCTACTCAACTACAAGTACTGTTACTTGATTGAAATTGTACTCAAGTACAAGTACAAGTAAGTCATACATGAAGTACTCAATTACAAGTAAAAAGTAGCTCAATTAAATAGTACTCAATGTGAAAGTTACTAGTTACTTTCACCCCCCATGATTATTTTTGGTAATACATTTTGCCACGGTTCCCACGCATACAGTAAACATCTCATGTATAAACTTAAAAAGGAAGATATTAAATTTTGCACAATTGGAACTTAATTTATTTTTCACAAATGCATCTGTATAAAATAAAAGATTTGTCAAAATAACAGCAATTAATTCAATCAAAAACAAAACAAAAATTCTGAAGCTCCAAGTAGCTACATTTATGAACTCTAAAACTGAGAAAATAACCTCCATTCAATGCTGTTTTAACACCCTGTGCGTTAGGTTTGATCTGATTGGTCGTCTCGACTATGATGTGATGCATTTGATTGTTGTCTGGTCATTACATTTTTTGTATATTCACAATGTCCGTTGGTCAAATGTAATGAATGACTTTACTTCTTTTAAAACATACTTAAGTACAAGTAAAATTATCCATAAAAGTTATAGTAACGTGAGTACTTGTAATCAATTAGTTCACCTCTGTGAAATTCTAAGGAGAACATCCATCAGGGTGCAAGGCTCACCTTGCAAAAGGTTGATCGTGGATCCAACAAATCTATTCAAGACAGATGAAAAGATTAAAAACAAGAGCTCTCACCAAGCACCAAATATCCTTTTTGCCAGATAATGACAGTTATGTGGATCAGAGAACCTGAACATGGGACCATGATCATTTACTAGGGATGTAACGATTAATCATAAGGCAGTTAAAAATCGATTCATAGGTATCACGGTTGATATCGATTTTCTGAAAATTGAATCGCAGTACTTTTTTTAAACCAGCAGAGGGCGCTATCCACAAGTGTAGGCGGTGGGCGGAGTCTGCTAATACTTTCTTTCTGGCCGCCTTCTACTCTTAAATATGTTAATAAATGATTCATTGCCCCTTTAGCACCAAAAGAATATCTGTAATATTACTTGAATATCTGTAAAAGTCACGTTTTTCTATTAGCTCTGTCTGCTAGCATAGCTTCTGTTCTTCACTGCAAGATATCTGCATGCCAACCGACCACTGGGTTACCAGGGCCCTCTGCTGGTCCAAACAAATATGATGTAAATCAGCGCAATGACGTTTTTTTTTTTTTTTAAAGTCCAATTGTTAAGGCACAAAATACATTTTCAGTTGCACTTTTAAAAAGAAAAATAACTATTATGCAGTTTTGCATTGTTTATTATAGAACCAGAATTTAAATTAATAGGCTTTATTTTCATTTGTATTATTCCTTTATTTGTTTCATTCAAGATTTATATTTAGTTAAATTGCATTGTTTATCAAGGAATTCTTTTGACAATGAAAAATAAAAGGAAAATAGTACCGTATTTTCTAATTTTTTTCCCAAAAAAAAAATTTGTCTACAGTCCCATTTTGTAAAATAAATCGTGAATCGAATCGTATCGGGAGTTGAGTGAATCGTTACATCCCTATCATTTACACATTAAAGGCTTGGATAATAATCATACAGTAGGTTTAATTGTATGGACGCCCCTCATTTCGTTCAAACAATCACAATGAAATGCGCAATCCGGATCTATTGCGGATTAAACTTGGTGTTGTCATCTAAGAACCGACCAAACATTTCAATAAATTGAATAAAGATCGGACAAATTTAGTTGAATTCTTTAAACTTTGACAATGATGAGATATTGAGTTTTAGATTTTAAAAAAACTTTTCCAGAATCTATATTCATCCGGATCCCCTCCAAAATTTAATGGAATCTCCCATGACGTAAGGTCTATTTTTGGTTAGAATTTTGGTGTAATCCTGCAAACAAAAAATACAACCTCACCGGCAGAGGTATCTACTGTAAATAAAACACAAGCTTACGCAAAAAGAAGACCTAGACCGGTATGAGACCATCCATCCATCCCTCTATTTTCAGACCCGCTTGTTCCTGTTTATCAGGGTCGTGGGGGTATGCCGAGTGCATATTTCGGGCTCACACTGGGCGTTAGGCAGGGGTACACTCTGGACAGGGTGCCAGTCCATCGCAGGGCAACACACAGACAGACAACCACTCACATACATTCACACATTCACTCCTATATGGGCAATCAACCCAACAGTGATGTTTCTGGATTGTGGAGGGAAGCCGGAGTACCCGGAGGAAACCCACGCAGCAAACTCCACACAGAAAGGACCCAAGTGTCCACCCCAGGGCTTGAACCAAGGACTTTCTTGCTGTGAGGTGGCCATGCTAACCACTAATCCACCGTGCACCCAGCAATGTTCCAGTTCAGTGCACTCATGAATCCAACTGTTTCCTATTAGATGTTTTCTTTTAATTTTTACCTCAACCAGGGGGCGTGTCAAACTGATTTTAGTTTAGGAGCCAAACACAGACCAGTTTGATCTTAAGTTGGCCATAGATTTTAGGTGGCGAAAAAGAGAGATTTCAACATTTTTATACCCTAGTTTTCACTTCCCTGTATAACTGATATACAGTATGTGAGGCACTAATCCAAGCAAAAAGTGACAGATCTTCACTTAAATTCCCTTAATTTTGTCACCAATTGTTATTTAATTTGGCGAAATTTTGTGGAATAGTTTGAGAAAAGTCTCATGATTTTGGGGAAATTGAGAGTTCTTTCAACCATTTGAGACTAAAAATGACTGCTATCATGTGATATAAGCATGGAAAAACTGTGAGTCCTGTAAATATTATAAGCTAAGGTTTCTGCCATTTTTCCCTTGGTCTGACCAGAGTTTAGACTGTGTATGCTCTGACTGACCAATAAACCAATAAACCAATAAACCAAACCAAATATTGTGAAGTTTCATTGAATTTGTGCATTTGGAGGAACTGAGATATATACAACTGAACTATTTGGTAATTTACACAACTCTTTTCTCTGTAATTTTTACTTCCTCCTGAGGGCCACATCGGATTCTCTCAAGCAATTCTTCTCCAATTGGGTTACGCGATGGCACTACAGGGGGTACTTGACAAAGAGAGAGGAAAATTAACAGATGAAAGCAATTTAAAAAAATAAGAGAAAGGGGGTACTTGAGCCAAAAATGTTTAAGGACCACTGCTCTAAAGGGCCTGATTTGGCACCCGGGCCTTGAGTTTCAAACAAGTGCTTTAAAGAGTGAATAATCATGGTACCATGATCAGGATCACTGATCCAGATAACTGGCCAAGAGGATATTTGGTAGCCTGGCAGAGGTTTGCGCTCTCTGAATGCTCTTGTTTGATTTCTAGTTTTAAAAAGTTTGATAAAGCTTTCAACATTTGTAGCCAGAGTAGAAATATTCCTCCATGCCAGTAGATGGCAGCAGGAAAAACCTTGGAGCTGCAATGAGGTTTAGATTGTTTAATCATGGCATGCTGCATGGCTTTTTCTGTGGTTTGTTGAGTGATGTTCACAAATTGTGAACATCACTCTTCCAGAGGAGAGGCTGGGTGCTTACTTACTAATGAAGGAAGGTAGTGTAAATCAGACAAAGGCACCTTTTTATGTAAGAAGTAAAAAAAAAAAAAAAAAGAAAAAGAAAAAGATGATTATACACATTTGTTTCCTTTGACTACAACTTAATTTAGAGATTGTCTATTTCAGTTTTCAAATCCTCCATTAAAATGGAAAACCATGTAGGTTGGGCTTTTACTGTAAAAGGATTACATGGTCAAAAAGCTTCATCTTCGTATGTAAAACACATTCTGATTTGCCACTGCCAGTAGTCAGTGTTGTTTAGTTGGTTATTGCCAGAGGTGAAAGTGACGTTAGTGTAATTGAGTTTTTATGGGTTCTTGAGTATTTTTCTAAATCAGTAATTTTACTTATACTTAAGTACATTTTGAAAGAAGTAAGGTAATTCATTACATTTCTACACCCAACAAAAAATTAAATGACCAGACAACAATCAAGTGCATCACATCATAGCCGACCAACCAGATTAAATGCAATGCTCGGTAATGTATGACTTACTTGTACTTGTACTTGAGTACAATTTCAATCAAATAACAGTACTTTTTTCTTCTCTTCTGCCTCTTGGTGAAGGTGGTCACAATCTCTGTGCTCCCTTCTTATCTCTCCCTGCTCACTCCCTGCTTTGTTTTCTCTGTCATGTGGATCTAAAGGAGACTCTCATTGCACTTATCCAAAACCAAAAATCATGGAATTGATAAAATAGTCTCTCAGTGCTATTGACCAAATTTTTTCAACAAGAAGATCGGGCCGAGGTGAGCCCGCATGTCCAGATGGAACGTTTGCAGCTGTGTGCACAATGGATTCCTGGTATAAGTGGAAGATTGTGTGTATGTCCATGCTTTCCATCGAAGACGTGGAGGACATCTACATAATTGGATTTATATTAGCAGGCATGCTGTTGATCGGAGATGGCAGTTTCCTGATGTACCGCAAAGTCTGTGCTACGTTGGCAGCTGTTTTGGGAAGGCTGCCATTCATCTCTGAAGGATTGGGCAGAGGACTTAACACAGACTCAAACAATGAACAAACTCAAAAGTAAACAAGAAGCTACTTTGGAGCGTTTACGTGAAATGGACTTGATCATGGAGAAGATAAATGCTCGGCTGATGGTTTGACACCACATTATTGGATTACTGCTGAGACCAAGACATCCAAGGCTACCTAAACAGTGCGAGCCTGAAACAAAAAACAATCGTCTTGTCACTCATTGGCCCCCATCACATGCCAGCTCAAGGTTGTGACTCTGTTTCACCATGGATATATGTGAAGATCTGATTGGCTTCTCAAAGGGAGTGACCACCTTCATCTTGTCACCCCCATTGAACCCGTCAGTTTAGGACCTCCAGGAGGGCTTGTTGCCATTCGCACTAGACTGGGCGAGACACTGCAGGGCCCAGCTAGTGTAGTCTGTGGCCTCACCCAATCAAAGCAGTGCAAATTCAACACAGTAGCGCCCCAGTTGAATGAGTTGATGAAGAACATTGAGAGACTATGGCAGGTTGATACTGTTCCATTCAGAAGTGAGAAACTGGTTACTCGTTCAAAGCAGGACCAAGAGTCCATCAGTATTCTTGAGTCCAAAACCACCAGAGTAGAGGTTGACGGCATACTACGTTACGTCACCCCACTGCTCCGTCAAAAGGACATGCCACTCCTTCAGGTCACAAGAGAAGCCGTCATCTCCAGTCTACAAAGTGTGGAAAGGCGACTGGCTAAAGACTCTGCAAAGGCTGAATCCTACCGAGACGAGATGGAGAAACTGATCAAGGCTGGCTCTGTCAAGTGTGGCCCTGAGGCACCACTGGAGGAAGGCCATGAGACATGGTATATCCCACACCATATGGTGAGACATAATGGGAAAAATAGGCTGGTGTTCAACTGCTCCTATCAGTATCGAGGGCAAAACCTGAATGACTACCTGTTGCATCATCACTTTTGGGAGTCCTGCTACGCTTCCGAGAGTACTCCGTTGCAGTCGGTGGAGACATCAGAGGCATGTTCCACCAGGTTTGTCTCCTCCCAGAAGTGCGTACCCTGCTCAGATTTGTTTGGAGGGATGTCAGTTCAGGAGAGCCTCATACAGTGTACGAGTGGCAGGTGTTGCACCACGTTTGCCTTACAACGCCATGCCATCAATAACAGCCACATAGATGACAAGGTGAGGATCTCAGTTGAGAAGTGTTTTTATGTGGATATTTGTCCCCAGTGTTCCCACCATCACTGAGGCGAGGTGCCTTGTCAACAAACTATGAGCCCTCTTATCATCTGGAGGCTTTGAGCTGCGGCAGTGGACCAGCAATGAACCAAATGTGATAAGCCACCTACCAGAAGAGAGCCGCTCTGCTAGTGTTTGGATGGCCCCAGAATCCACTTTAGGGATCAGCTGGCTCTTCCACACTGACTTCTTAGGCTAAAAGCATCACCATGTAGAGTATGGTGTACCCACAATGCGTAACATTTACAAAGTGTTGGAAAGCTAGTATGACCCCCTGGGGTTCATATTACCCTACACTACCACGACCAAGATACTTGTCAGGCACCTTTGGGATAAGCACCGAGGATGGTGTTATGGCAATTTTTATATTCATCATAATATCGTCAAATGTGTGTTCATGTGTACAATTTATCATGTTTTAATACATGATGACTGCATTACTCTTCGCACTTTTGAACAGCTGAGTCATGTTAGATCGTATTGTACTTAGTGCAACGCAGAGTCTCTGCTGAAGGCCATAGACACGAACACACACACTATCAAGGATAGATAAGAGTGGCGCCCAATCTTCCTCATAATATACACGTCTTCATCATCCTCAAATGTTTCCACTGTTGGGCATCTGACTCCCTCCTTCTCCTCACCTCAGGGTGGAACTTTTTCTGTTATCTGTATAAAAGCTTAAGCTGTGAAACTGTTAGAGTGAGTCTTGCCTTTTTGCTCTGCCACGAGCCTTTTGCCTTTCATTCTTTCAGGATGAAAGCTTCTTTTTTACTCCTTTTTTTTATTTAGTTTTATAATAAACCTTTTTTATAAAATCATCAATGCTTCGCCTGGACTCCATCATTCAACCAGAGCAATAAATCATGTCTCCAAATGAGGTCAACCGCAAATTTGCCGTGACAATGGGATGACCCATTTCTACCTCAGGAGCTTCTACAGCAGTGGGAGGCCTGGGAGGAAGAACTACAAGTTCTGCCTCAGGTCATCTTGCCCTGGCCACACTTGCCAAAGGAGGTGGACATATCAGGTCTTCACACAGAGGTACATATATTCTGCGATGCCTCAGAAGAAGCTTATTGGTTCTGTAGCATGCCTCCGGACTACTGACAGACAAGGTAGAGTGTATCTGTCATTCCTGATGGCACGCTCTTGAGTCTCTCCCAAGCGACTTCACTCCATACCCTGATTGGAGCTCTGTGCCACGCTCACTGGTGCCCAGCTCTCACAAGTACTGGAGAAGGAACTCATCAACAACATCAATCAGACAATCCTGTGGTCTGACTCCACAACAGTGCTGACATGGCTGAAGTCTGAGTCCCGCCGATTTAAAGTCTGAGTTGGCACTCACGTTTCTGAGATACAGGAGATGACCAACGGGCACGTCTGGAGATATGTAGACTCAGCAAGGCACCCCGCTGATGACTTGTTGAGCCTAACAGATGGAGCCAGGTACCCTCCTTTCTCCTGCTATGTCAAGACTCATGGCCAGAGGATCTTGTTGTGCCCCAAGCCGAAGATGCCTCAGAGTTGCACAAGTCTACCTTCTGTGGAGTCACCATAGATTAATCGAGTCAGCCTACTCCAGACCCGAGTCACCACAACTCTTGGAGGGAGCTAGTAGAAATGACAGTGCATGGGTTGCATGGTGCGGCCAACTACCGACAAGCAGAGCAGCTGATACTTCAAAAAGCGCAGATGGATAGTTTTTAGCACGAGTACAGTCTACTGAAAGCTGGTTAGCCAGTCCCTAGAAGCAGTTGACTTCTCACCCTGTCTCCTGATCTGTATGAGAGGGAAGAGCTCATCCATGTCAGAGGACAACTCCGTCAAGCAGAATACCTCAAACTGGCAGCTCTTCACCCAGTCATCCTTGACCCAGGTCATTAAGTAACCAAGCTATTGATTCAGGATTTTGACGGCCGCCTCAGCCATCCCGGGCCAGAGTGGGTGTTCGCTGAACTTCAACAATCTTTCTGGATCCTGCGGGGGCGTGAGGCTGTTTGAGGCCAGAATAGTTGGGGAATCATCTTCAAGTGCCTCACTACCAGGACAGTTCACCTCCTAACGAGCACAGATACGGATGCTTTTTTGATGGCCCTTCATCGATTTATTGAACGCAGAGGAACGCCAGCAGAGCTGTTCTCTGACCAGGGAGACCTTCATGGGAATTTCAAAAGCTTCTTTCACCACAGAAGATTGTTTTCCGATTTAACCCCCAAGCGGATCCCCACTTTGGAGGGGTGTGGGAGGAGGAGATATGCTCAGTTAACAGAGCAATCTATGCCACAGTCAGTGCTCAGCCTGTCTCGAAGGAAATTCCTAACACCGTGCTTATTGATGTAGAGGAGATTACAGTAAGACCTTGGGTTATGTTTTTTCGGATGCCAGCAACCCAGATCCAGTGGCTCTGAATGTTCTTCTGATAGGGTGAGATATTCCAAATGGGTGTTACGCAGAAAGCTGTTGATGAGCTGATCAGTGGGCTTCGGTGGTGAAGTGATAGCTTAACTAGAAGTTATGTGTGCGTAAATGAAAACACACCACACACACCAAGTAAAGAAGAAGTTAACAGTCCGAAAACTCTCTCTGCCCTTTTCTTCATCATACTTTGGAAACGTGGCCTTAAGTGGTGTTCTGGCTGACACCCTGGGGTGAACCTAGTGTACAACACAGAACTAGCGCCCAGCCTGAGCTAATGTTATCATCTCCAATACAGTGTGTGTGTGTGTGTGTGTGTATATGTGTGTGTGATCACTGATCCAGACTGACAGCACAGAAGGGGAGTTTTAATGACCACCAAATCACACTATTCTATTTATTGTGAATGGCTGACTGAAAACCCCAAATGTTAGGAGCATGTGCACAATCTGTGCCTTCCGCTCCAATCCAAGTGCAGGTGTTGCTTATACACTTCCTAATGAGCTCGGAGAGCATATGCCGCGTAGCCAACTATGACTCTATACGTTTGCTATGTGATTCCATTTTGCCAAACAGATACACGAGAGGAGGTTTTTCCTGAGAGATACAATCTTTACATGCGTCATGTTTAGTCACTCTTGTCTTAAAGACTGATTGTGTCTTTGTTTCAGTGAATGGACATAAATAAAAAGAACAATGTGAGGGGAACTGCAACAGGAAGAGACGGCACCTACTTTTTTTCTTAACCCTGATTATTTGACATAAATAATTTATTTCTGTTGGAAAATATGGTAAACTAACTTTCAATGAGTGGAGTTCTTACATAACAGGCGTTATAGGGAACAAAGGCCCCCAGGCTCAATGAAGCTGTCATCTGCTGGAGTAGTGAAACAATAGGAGTGAAGGGTGAGAGATAACAGAGCACAGTCGCTACTGTTATAATAGGGGCTAGAGAATCGACGGCCACGTTTACATGGGAGCTTTAATTCCCTTTTAGTTCAGAATAAAAGTGAATTCCTCTTTAAATTGACCTTATAAACACTTAATTCCGAATGCAAATGTAATTCCGAATTACACTTAAACCTGAAGTAGGTGGCTGCTTTATTCCAATTTTAACTCTGAATGAAATAATTCTTCTATCTTGTTAACGTTTAATTCCGCTTCAAGTTAATTCTGGTCATTCTGCGCATACTCCTGATCCGCTGGTGATGACCTAGTCCAAGATGCCAAGACTAGAGCCAAAACTATTTATTTAATAAGAGCCTTAGAAGACATGGATATAATGAAAGGAGTTGATGGACGTAAGTATAAAGATGAAGCCATTCACATGAACACAGCAACTTATTACACACACACGAACATCGGTAAAACAGAACAGGCTTCATTGGGGCATGAAGCAAGAGACCCAGGGAGCTTCACTAATGACGTGCGGATCATTATAAAGTTCATTTTTCACTCAACGTCCTGTATAGTGGAGGTAGAGCAGCTGTTGTACTAACCGCTGGCTTTGATTGGCCTAAGTATGGTCTTCTATCTCCTGCTCCGCTGACGAAAGTGAAACCGTATGTTATTGTCCAGCTGCTGCTTGAAAACTACAATCAAAATAAAAGTGAAAACAGTTCTCACGTGGACTTCTATGTTGTAGCTGAAAAGAAAAGGTTTGTTGTGTGTTTTTTCCCAATAGACGTGATACGTCTCATTCGCCCCCTGCCCAATCAGAACCCTTCCCAACAACCAGACCTAAAGTGGAATTAAATAAAGCCAAATAAACCTGTTTTTCATGAGAACCTCAATTTGGAATTACTATTTCCATGTAAACACGAAGCATAACACTTTAATTCCAAATAGTTTAATTCTGAATAATATATTTAGAATTTTTAAAAAATCATGTAATCGCGACCATTGCGACAAAACTGATACATTTGAGACAACAACAATAAAAAAAAACAGACATGGACATAGTATACACACGGACATGAACATAATATATACATATTTACAACAAAATGAAGCAATTTCTAATTGAAAAAAACTACTAACGATGATGACATGAGTGATTTGATTTTATTCATTTTTCAGCTCTTTTTTAAAAGCTGTATAGGTGGAACAGTCTTGAACAGTGATTGGAAGACTATTCCAGCTTCTGCATCCATTTACAGAGTGTGTTGTCCAGTGGTGGTGCATCTGAACGGTACCTCACAGTCCCTTCTAGTGGCTGATCTAGTTCTTCTATTGCCATCTTTTCATCTTATAAATTCCTACAAGGGATGGGGGACCAAACCGTGAAGAGATTAATAGATGAGGCAGGCATGTTTAAAAATTCTAAAGCTATTAAAACTCAAAAAATGATATTTCTCTAAAATTGGATAATGGTGAGAAGAATTGGGTTTTTGGACAAAAACTTTGGTGGCTTGTTTATATAACTGTTCTACGGGTTTTAGTGTAGTGTTGTTAGCAAATGACCATACAGTAAAACAGTAATCAATGTGAGAAAGAATCATGCAATGACTGTGTGATGTAGCAGCAGTAAAGTGTAAATAAAGGGTCTGATTTTTTTAAAGTATTGAAGGTAAAATTTCATTGTGTTAACAACAACCCTTTTTATATGATACTTGAAGGTTAGTTTAAGGTCCAGTATGATTCCCAAGTACATGAACTGAGACACAAATTCAAGTACCGCTCCATCTATAGAAACTTTGAGATTGTTTTGCGACTGGACTTTTTGTGAATGTCATGCTTATAATCTTTTCAGTATTGAGCACAAGACAGTTGTCTTTAAGCCAGTGCTGGACCTAGATAAGGCATTTGTAAGTTTGCAGTTATCATTTTTGTTTTAACTTTTATGATGGGATATTTGAGGATGCGAGTCGTAGGCCTGGCCAGGCCTGTGTTACATGGAAAGGTTTGTCAGCACATTGTCCTCTGGAGGGATGAAAACTGGCATCAGCTGTGCAGCACCTCATAATTTTCCTCAGCCAGTAAAGTTGCTTTCAAACACGCTAATGTGTGCAGTTCACCCTTCCCCTCGCAACACAGATAATAGCTGTCAAATAAAACCATCGGCGAGTCGTTTCATTTTACAGCAAACACTTCATTTGTGTGCTCGGCCCTTTTAAAAGCCTCCCTGTGAACTACTTATTGTGAGAATTCTTCATGCCAAATACGATGTGTGACCACTGATTCATGCACACTCACTCTTTTCTTTCACAGTTTTCGATGTGACCTTTTCCTAAAAGGAAATTATGGCCTTTCACCTACATTCTCAGGCCGGAGCACACCACTCATAAACCACGCTTTTGGTCTAATAAACTCTTCTCTGGCCTGAGCAGCAGAATAGAAGACTATACACACTGGGCTTTTACAAAGGTCTTAGCCGTGCTGTAGCTTTTACTGGAAATGCTGTGAGTCTCCTTTGTCTAATTCTTCTTTTTGCACAGATTCTGAAACCGATTACTTCTCTAAAGGAATTCTAAGAAAATAGTTTCTCTTCAATTAAAGACAAAATCTTAAATTTTATGTACAAAAAAAAAAAAAAATCTAAAATATTGACAACTTCTGATTGGCTCATTTAACATCATGTCCAACATTATGACAACTACTTCCCACAACTAAGAATTAGTCAATGAATAGATAGATTACATTTTATACTTTTTGTTTGTTGATGAAAATGTTGAATTTTGGGGTACTGGTTACCACATCCACCTCACAGTCCTGAGTTCAAGCCCTCGGGTGGACAATTGTGTCCTCTCTGTGTGGAGTTTGCATGTTCTCCACTATCCAAAAACATGACTGCTAGGTTGATACGAGTTTCTAAATTACCCGTAGGAGTGAATGTGAGTTGTTGTCTGTGTGTCTTGCTCTGCAATGGACTGGCACCCTGTCCAGGGTGTACCCCCGCCTAACGCCCATCATGGTGGTGCCCACCATGCATACTTCAAAAATCCCGATATAGTATACATTGTGTATTTAATCTTTTCATTCTATCTAATGTGAACGCACTACATACTCATTTTGACGTCAGACCTAGTATTAGTACATTTGTTTGCGATTTTGAACACAGCCTTTGTCTAAAGAAAATAGCATTTGGCCAACAACGGCTAATGCATATGCTAGCTTGAGATGCTGAATGTGCTTCAAATTAGTTTGTGATGAAAGAACATACCTTCCTGGGTAAATGCCAAGACTTCAAAGGCAATCATTGAATATTTCTTAATGAGACTGTGGTAGCATTCTACTGGAATTTGGCTTGGTCTGGTTTCAAAATAAAACTTTTAGCCAATGATTTTTGTAATCCAATGGCTGAGGACCTCTGTCTTAAACTACTTGCATTGCTTGATCGTTTGTGGACCTCAAGCTGCTTTAATGACGCTCTCCTGACAGTATTGACAAGGTGGATCAAATTTTAAAGGCCTCCTTCAGCGTCTCAGCACAACATGTTTTCTTACCATTGACTCGTGCAGAGTGTTCCCATTCTTGTTTTTATTGGCGTGCAACCAGGGTTTCTGAAGCCATCATGAAGAGATAAGCCAATCAGAACGGCTGGATTAACCTCTGGGTTATCAGAGCTACTGTTTACCTAACCCTGCAACACAGATCCAATGTGTGTGTGTGTGTGTGCGTGCGTGCGTGTGTGTGTGTGTGGAACACTGGGCACACACGTGTGTGTGCATGCACACAAGCCTATGCACACACACTTTTGTCATTACTTTTTCCTGCACTTGAGCCTCTTCTGTCTCCATTTCTCTTCAGATTCCGGACATATCTGTCAGAGTTTGGGGGAAAGCCAGTTTTGGAGATGGCGTACATTGCCCTACAGAACTGGCTCTTTGTCACAAATGCACACACACACACACACACACACACACACACACACACACACACACACACACACACACACACACACACACACACACACACACACACACACACACACACACCTTTCTTTGTCCTTTCCTCCTTTATTCTGTTGGAGATGGTTCCTGCTGTTGTGGGAAAATGTTGGTCTTTAATAGGGAACATTTTAGCTCTTGTCTGCAGGGTTTTAAATTGCTCATACCATCGGGCTAGTGCATTGCGTCATGTACTCAAGGTTCATGCCCTGTGTGACCTTTTTACCTGCCCAGTCCTGCCCCATCTGACTCTAGAGAATCAATTTTGTCTCTTTGGGCCTCAGTGAAGTTTCGAAAGTGGATTATTACTTTGCTAAAGCTAAAAGGTTTGGGCTTCCTCTTAGTTATCAGAGTCTTTAGCTTTATTCACTAGTTAAACTGTACCTGACTCTGATTTGCTCGTGCACTAGATGTCACTGTTTGACATGAGGACACGGTTATTTTCACAGAGACCCAAAAGCCTTTAAACATAAATATACTCCCCATTAGAATAATAATACACAGGTCTTACAATAATTGTCAGTTTTCAAGTTACAGATTAAAAGGCTTTTTGTTCAGCAGTGATTAACGATCACTCTTACTTACTGCCTCCTGCAGGACTCTGAGTTACTGACTGGCGCTTGCACAATGAATGGTCTCCTTCACAGAGTTTGAATGATTAACTTCTTCAATCGACTTTTCTGAAGCAGAACAGCTGAGCTCTGTTTAGTTTATCTGTCATTGCTTTCATGCTGCCAGAGCCATTTGAGCTTCTCTGTATTTTCTAATGGACACTGAGCTCAGCCTTGACCTGGAGTAATGTGGTTTAGATTGTGAGAGTGTTGCTAATAATAACTGGTCAGTCTTTTGGCAGCAGATAGCTGATACTTACAGAGGAAGACAGGGTATGATGGGAGAGAGCAGACTGCCCAGCACACTGACTGACTGACTGCCTAGGCCATGGAACGAAATACGTTTAAGTTTTTAAAGCAGAACTAAGTAACTTTCGCACCTTAATAAATCCTTCTTATAGTCCCTGTGAGGGTAATACAAGTGTTTATGGGGTGATTGGGGGGTCTTTCATCTCTCTCTGCTGTCTCTGGCCAGAAAACCGCACTTGCAACTTTCCCTGCCTTTGACCCGGTGGCAAGACGTACTGCTTTACGGCAGCCCAATACAAACTAATGCCAGATTATGACGAGCCCCGTGGCTGCACATGGTTGTCTACAAATTCACTTTTCTCAAAGTTATATAATGGCAGAGCCAGCAAAAAGGCAGAGAAGACCTTTGTCCGAGTAACGGAGCAACTCCATGCAGTGACAGTTCAGCAACAATCACACATCGCGACGACATTGTGTGTGATTGCACAACAGGCACGCACACACACTTGCAACCCAGCGCTCCATCAGGCAGCACACACACAAATATCCATACATCTATTTATCTATCCATTCATCCATCCATTTTCAGAACGACTTTATCAGCACACAAACAAACACATGACACACATTACCACACTCCCTTCCATATTACTCCCACATCAATAATTAATTTTACATGTCTCTCTTCCTCATACTGTTCACATGGTCACATGGGACTATATTTGTGAAAGCACCCTTAGTGTCACTGTTGCATTTGGATTTTTCAGTGATTGGTTGCTACCGTCTTGGGAGAATAAAGGTGTGCATGTAGCTGTGGGGTGGGGCAGGGGGCAGGGGGTGCAGAGTTTTTACGACAGTGACATTACCAAAAGGGACCTTTAGGAGCAGCGCTAAGCGCAAGTTAGTCAGTTCTGCTTTAAAAGAAGACACCATTTTGTTGTGTCATGGATTTTGTTACAGCAAACACTCGAGTCATTGACAAGTGTCACAAAATATGTGACCTGACACAATGGTGGCTTAGAGCCAGTGCCACCATTTTGTCAGGTAACAGATTTAGTCACAACACTGGTCTACGACTTAGGGCATAAATTGTGACCACAGTCTCTCGCGAGCAGGCCGTTTTTTTTCTTCTTCTACTGGCTGCTCTACAATGAATTTACAGAAAAGAACACAACTAAACTTTTAGAATTATATACGATCTTTTGATGGTGATTGTATTTAAAATTCACTATAAGTATCCTTTAAGAATATCAACTGGTTCACTACCAGAAAATGCAAAACACCTTCTTGATAAGATTTGGGTTGAATGTACGAAGTGGCTTTTAATGACAGAAATTGATCAGATAATTTGTTGTTACTCCAAAATAAGCAGACGTAGTAGAACAAAGTAAAGTAACTTGTTTCATTTGGTAAATGTCTACTATAATCCAGATGTAAAGTAAATAAGTACAGATACATTGAGAGATTAGGGAAGAGGAGTGTTCATTGAGCCTCACTGATATTTTAAGTCTTTGGCCCTGGGACGGACTGTCTGGGATGCAAAGCAAAGGCTCAAAGTAATTTAGCAAAGGAAAAATCAAATTCCTCAAACAATTATTAGCCAACTCTTGTTATTACAAAAGAAAATACTTGGACATGCAGAGGGAACATTCCTCTGTGATGTTCTCAAAAGGGGAAGTTGTGTTCCCTGCATTTTAAGTACTTTGCTGCAGTTGCCTAGAGATTCTGATCAGATGTAAGGGTGGCGTTCCACCACAAGATGATCCAACACAAACATCTTTCTGGCCACAACCAATACTTTTGATGAAACACAGCCTTGGTCAGTGTGATGCTGTTTTAAATTGATTCTCCCTTTGTGGAAATGCTGCCTTTGACATGAAAAAAGACTAAATGTCTCTGTTGTCTTCTGTTCAGGAACTCCATCTTTAGGCAATCCTTAACTATCACAAAGCTGAACTTGATTAGTTTGGTTTGACTGGTTGGTAATTTAAAAAAAACATAAATCACTTCATTCAATAGGAACAGTGGATAAGCAAAAAAAAAAAAGCATGTAGCTTTGATATCGTAGTAATGCCAAAAGGAAACCAAGGTCAGACATGCATTTTGTTGATGGTTTTAATCTCACAATTACTCATAACTATGGAGAATATTTAATGATAAAAGTTGTTTTAATAGAGACTTCAGAATTTAATAATTTACTAATGTCAGATAGTATTTTAGTCACAAACTTTTGTCAAACAAAATTCATATAACCTGCAATTTATGAACTTTTTAAGAATCTGTTATGGCTTTGAGTGTCTAAGATAAAGCGCTATATAAAATCCGATGTGGTATTATTATTATCATTAGCTGTAATTGGCAGAGGTGGGAACTAGTCACTGCTTCTCAAAGTCTCAAGTCATGTCACTAAAGTCCAGAGTCAAGACAATGATGTCCAAGTCAAGTCTCAAGTCAAGGCCATCCATGTCCAAGTGTAGGAAGTCAAGTCTTCCCCAGTCAATAGTCTGAGTGAAGTCACAAGTTATTCGTTTTCAAATTGAGTTGCAAGTCCTTTGTGATTTTATCAACTCGAGTCTAAAGTCATTAAATTTGTGATCCGAGTCAAAGTCATGTAACTCAAGTCAACACCTCTGGTGCTCGACTCCAATACTCTACTTATTTTCCAAAGCCGAACCTGTTAAAGCCCAACATTATTTGAATCCGTGCATGAACACAACTCTTTTGCTTTTGACTCTTCAGCCTTCGATTTACCTCATCAGCTTCCAATTGTGCACCTTTCTCGTGCTAATTGAAATGCATCTCTTCACCGCTCATTTATTACGTCGCACCCGAGTCTCTGTAAAATGATAGAAAATAAGACAGAGCCCAACCCAGACCATTGGGTTTGGGCAACTTTAGTTCTATAATTCTCCACAGGACAAAACGAGAGAACAATAACATAGAGAGTAGAAAAATGGAGCGTCAACAGACATGAAAAAACCGGGATGCTCAGACACTGCAGATATATGGTCAGATGATAATGTGGAATCATCAGAATGATTAGCTGGGCTTTTCTTCTCCTTTGTTTTGTCCTCCTGGGGAAGTGCTCTACTTGAGTAACAGTGCCTCGAACAAGCAGCTCATGCAACTGCATCAGATTTTCCACAGATTTTGGAGCAATCCCTGAAGTGCATTGTAAATTCAAGGTGTTAAAATTATGAGCTGTTCTCCGCCCATTCAAGCCGACTCCGAGTCATCGACTGTTCTAGTGAGAAAGCAGCCTACCAACACTCGTGACCCAAAAACTTAAAAATAATATACATCAGTGATATTAAACATTGGTTTGGTTTCAACAGATTTAATTTCATTATCCTCCCATTGAATGTACAGTATTTGACATTTAAACAAACAAGTTGAGAGTAATACCCTTCCACTTCCTTAAATAAAGTCTTTTTCCCAATAGTGGAACATGTGTTATTTTGACATTCTTTTATAGCTGTTTGAAATGAAAATTCCATTCTCATTTGTGTGCTCGTTGCTGTGCTGAGTGTCGGGGTTTAATGGCAATGACAGATCAAGCTGCCAGAATGAAAGGAATGTTCTGTTATTCATGGAAAAGCTCCTGTTATGTGGATTAATCTACAGCTTCGACTTTGATCTCTTGACTCACTTTAAGCGACTTTGGAACTGAGGGAGAGCCAGCACACGTTTCAGTCACACAGAGCGGGAACATGCTGTGAATAATGTCCAGTTTGAGTCGCAGAGGCTGGATTGAAAATATTTACAATTTCAAGACATGAAACATGTACAAAACATGTACAATTTCAAAAAATGTCTGTAGATAACCAAAAAGATTTTTGAGAGACTTTCTACTCTAAGCTCTAATGCAGGCACTCACTAGTGTAAAACAGCCAATGTTGGCTACAAAAGTTAATCAAAACAGCATGTCAGATGTTGGAGCTGTAGATAGAGTTACAAATATTAGAGCTATTAAATCTTAGAATATTAAATTGTGTGCGTGTGAGTGCCGCTGAGAGCTTACCAATGGAACAACACCTCCAAAGTGAAACACAAGCTCTTATTCCAAGCTCTTAATAGGATTTAGGGTTGTAATGTAGATGCCTGATTATATCTCGATCCTATGTGGGGAAAAAAAAATGTATTAAGAGTGATTTAAATTTAATGAACACGCGGAGGTAGCTGGAGTTATTGAGGCTTGACATTGTAACAATAACCAGGGAGTTGTCCAGCAACAGTGAATTTCGGTTGGTTTCGTGGAATTAAGTGGCAGGCCGTGCATTTGATTCGTGGGCCTGAATGGGGAGATACTTGACTTAATCCACCTCTTAATAACACCACTATGACGTCATCCAAGCCTTCAGTATTGCAAACGAGGGTGACAACAAACACAAGAAACCGAGTTAGAACAACTCCAAATCTCTACACAAGTACAACTGTAGCCTACGTGAAAACATGACATTGCAAAAAAAATCATGCCACTCCACTAATGCTGATGAAACAAAGTCTATCCTCCTTTCTTTTCTATCATGACTTTCAGTTTCAACAGTAAAACCCTTTCCTATTGCCAAGGAGGCTGAGGCTGTAAGTTCTCTATTTTCATTTGGGAGGGAGTTGATTCATGGACATAAGCAATATACTGTAGTGATGTAAACATGCCATATTAAGCAAGAAATTATAATTTACATCCGTAGTCCCTTACATTTAACAGTAAACATCACAAAAACAAAACCAACAGTATTTTCATACATTGTATAAATATACAGACAAAACTCTGCCCTGGGCCGTCCCATGCATGAAGTGGCTCCTTGTGTATGGTGCACCAGATACGCACAGTACAAATTAACGGCACATTCACTATACCATTCACTTTAAGCTAAAGGGACCGCACTGTTGATTCTGAAGGCCTGCCAGAGGATTTCTTGGACCCTGGAAAGGTATGAACATTGAAATATGATTGGATAAAAGCTCTAACAGAAAAGCCTGTCCCCAGAAACCCGACAGGAGGATGAAAGCAGCGCAGCAAAAAGGGAAGCTTTGAAATTGGGGTTGTGTTATGAGGTTAGGGGCAGACAAGAAACTGTTTTAGTGTCTTGAGGTTCTGAGGTGGGGGTCGGTTACAATCTTTCCTACACACCTCAGAGTCCAGGAGGCATACAGTTCCAGGAGGGAGAGCAGATTTCAGCCTACTACCTGTTCTACAGAGTGGATGAAATGCTGCAGTCTGACAGTGTCTTTGGCCGTAGCTGCAGCACCAGATGGTGATGAAGGAGCAGAGGATGGAATGGATGATGAACCAGAAGTTCACCATCATCTTTGTTGGCAGACTTCTTCAGCTACCACAGGAATTACATCCTCTGCTGAGCTTTTTTGATGAGGGAGCTGATGTTCAGCTCCCACTTGTGGTCCTGTGTGATGATGGTCCCCAGGAAGCAGAAGGATTCCACAGAGCTCGCTGTAGAGTCTCCCAGAGTGAGGGGGTGAGGGGGGCTGGGTTCATCTCCACTGTCTTTAGAGGTTTGAGCTCCAGGTTGTTCTGGCTGCATCAGGACACCAGACGGTCTGTCTCCCACCTGTAGGCAGACTCATCTCCATCAGAAATGAGTCCAATGTGGGTTGTGTTATCCGCAAACTTCAGGAGCTTGACCAACTGGTGAGTGGAGATGCAGCTATTGGTGTGCAGGGAGAGGAGCAGAGGGGAGAGAACACTGCCCTGAGAAGTTCCAGTGCTGATGGTCCAGGAGGCAGAGAGTCTGTGATCCACCTGCAGGTGGAGTCTGGCAAGTTCACCTGGGTGAGTGTAAGTGTAAGGCCAACTGCAGGGGGTCAGTAAAGTCTTTGATGTGGGAAAGTATGAGGCGCTCAGAAGACTTTATGACCACAGAGGTCAAGGCAATGGGTCTGTAGTCATTAGGTCCTGTGGTCCTCAGCTTCTTTGCAACAGAGTTGTTGGAGGAAGCCTTGAAGCAGGCTGGTACGGTGCATGTCTTCGACAACTTTCCACTGCTTTATTGAGAGTTTGTGCAAGTCTGCGTACTGGCTCAGTTGACAATGCAGAGTAGACCCTGTTTCAGCAGTAAGACCAAGAAGGCCCGTACGTCTCAGCATTTCCCCCACTTTCTCTTGGCTCCTCATGCTTACCTCCAAGCCCTGTATGAGTGATGCAGCATTCCCTGAACCTTCTGCTCTGCCCAGGGCACCACTTAAAGAGCCTCGGCATGGTGATCATTCATAGAAATATTGGAGCTTTTAAGCTTTCCTGTTTAAGCAGTTTGATCTCATGTTTTCTGTTGACAAACATGATGAGGACAGCTGCTTGGAAGGACAGGTTTTCGCCCTCTCAGCGGCCCCCTGACGTCCAGCTTCAGCATTCTCCATAGCCACTGCTATGGCGTAGGCTCAGGGTTTTCTATGCAGCCCAGTGCTGATTACATTGATAATCCTGCTGTACTATTCCGGCTCATCTCCTTGGCTCTTCAGGTAGGCTATCATCTTGTCCTTCTCTGTATTATGGACCCCAGCTCTACCAGCCAAATGGACATAAGCCTGTTTGTTTTTGGCTGGTAGTGATCAGCTGTTTGCGACCAGCAAACTTAACCTACCAGCTGTTTTGTTTGTCTCAAAGATTAAGCCATTCAAGTCTAATTACTGTACAGTTTTTCTTGTACTTGTTGAGGTATGCATGTTGCTGACCATTTTGTTATGCTTGTTGACAGACAAGTATGTTGTCCGCCAGTCAGTGGTGGATCACAGGCTGAAAAATGGCAACTTTGAAAAGACTTGATGAACAAAAAACCACAAAATTAACAATGAAATGCTAATGCTTCATTTTTACCATTTATTCAATATACTGTACATCCATGTGTTTCAATTCCCTTTCAAAGCAATTATCTACAAAAAAAAACATTGTCTTTAAAAATGTTTTCTGCTTTTAGTAACTTAAAGGGGACATATCATGCTAAATCCCCTTTTTTAGCCCTTAAATGCATTTTGTTGTATATTTAGTGTTTAGAAGTACAGAAAAGTTAAAATTAGTCTCTTCTGTATTAAAATGCATTTCGTGACGTTAGCTCGGCGCATGTCTTAGCTCACTTGTTAGGGTTCTGCAGGTTCATCATCTTCATTTTCATCTCGCTCTGCCGGGTCCGACTCTGGCTCAAACATGTAAAGCTGGATGGACAAGTCTTCTGTTGTTGACTTTTTGTAAATAACGTGTGAATAAACATTTTCTGCGCTGCGAAATAATCGTATCTCTTCTATCAAACTACAAAAATGGCTGAACAGGGTGGAGTTGAACCGAGTGTCACCTCTGCAACCTGGAGAGGGGGCGGGGTATGAAGTGTCTCATTTGCATTTAAAGAGACAGCACCAAAACGAGTTGCTCTCAGAAGCACATCAGAAAAGGGTTAGAAAAGGGGCCTGTGGAGCTATAATAATGAGGAATTCAGACCCAAGCATTGCAGTTCCGCTTTATATAGACCACAACTGTATGATTTATATGTTAAAAGGAAGGATTTAGAAGCATGATATGTCTCCTTTAAAATGTCCACTGCATTCCAAGTTATGGAAACAAATACTCACCAACTGACACTGCTGATCATCAAGGTATCACCTGATGAATCAAAGTAAGAAAACCACAAATAAAAGAAAACAACAGTTACCACTGGAATCAATATGGGGCAACATGTATTCAGGGCTTATTCACGCCTGTTCCGAGAGCATTTTCTCCAAAAATCGATTCATTTGGACATATGTGAACACAGCAATCGCATTTGGTAGCGAAATAAAATCATTTTGAAGCCTGTGGTGATTCATTTGAGAACATAACCATCACAGCAACCGACACAACTGACTTATAACTGTTGTTCATTCTTCAATAAAGCAATCCAGTGATACACTCGGCCTCCAATCGTCAAACTAAAAAACAAAACAGTATAAGGTCAGACGCCTTAAATCTGGACAGATGAGCAGCTTATAGATGAGCTTACCTGATGCATCGTCTGTAATATCGTGTGAGTATGTAGTGGGGTTTCCATTACAGAATTTTGCAAAATAAAAGTGATATTTCTATATGTCGACAAAGTACAATTACGCTTTGAACATGTTTCCAATGAATGTTGTTTTGGGCAGGAGCCTCGTAACTCCCGTGAAATCTCATTCTCCGAGACTTCGCTGCAGGAAGATGTACGCTCCAAACCTCCTTAGAACACAGTATTTTTTTTGGAGAGAAGTGGCCATGTGACCAGGTACGGCAAGTCCTGTGACGTGTATTTGCGGAAAAAAAATTTCAATAGCACTTTTGCAACACATTTCAATATCAAAACGTCTCAAATTCTTTCTCAAGAAAGTGTGAAAAATGTTGTGATCCATCCATCCATCCATTTTCATACCCGCTTATTCCCGTTTATCAGGGTCGCGGGGGTCTGCCGGTGCCAATCTCCGGCTATCATAGGGCGCTGGGCGGGGGTACACCCTGGACAGGGCGCCAGTCCATCACAGGGCTACACAGACAGACAACCACTCATTCACTCCTATGGGCAATTTAGAGACTCCAATCAACCTTACAGTCATGTTTTTGGATTGTGGGAGGAAGCCGGAGATACCCGGAGGAAACCCACGCAGCATGGGGAGAACATGCAAACTCCACACAGAAAGGACCCAAGTGTCCACCCCAGGGCTTGAACCCAGGACCTTCTTGCTGTGAGGCGGACGTGCTAACCACTAAGCCACCTTGCGCCCAAATGTTGTGATATTTCAGTGTTTTTTTTTTTTAATTAAGGTGTTTCCATTACCAGTTTTTATTGTGCTATTTAGATTTTGCACATTTCCAAGGGTACCTGAAACACAGCTATTGCCTCAGATAAAGGGGAAAATGGGTAGTATATGGGGCTTCATGCTCAGGCTAATTTGCAGCCCTTGTCCTTGGCCAGACATTTACTGTAACATACAAGACTTAATAACAACAAATACAATTCACACAAAATTTTAAATGTAGACATCATAAAAAAGAGAGAGCAGAAAATGAGTTAAAAACTGACAATCCCTATAGTGCTCAAAACTTTCACTTGTGTATTGCACTGCTTTAAAACTATATGGGGTATAATTTGTGGTGAGGAGTTCCAAGAAATGTGCTCATTTAAATGATATGGATGACTGACCAAACAGTTTGAAATTGTTTCTGGGATTGTTGACCCTCCTTTCACACAAATCAGATGATTTTGGCTTCTGCAAAGACCTGCTATAGAAAGAAATCAACACAACTACCATCTGCTTCTGTGTAAAGGTAACTTGGTGCTCCAATCATATGAAAACCATTTTCTTGTATTGGTACCTCTGCCTTGCAGTAAGAAAGCTTTCGGTGCTGTGTTTTATTCCTGGGGTGAAGACTTAAAACCTTTCTTTAGGGTGTTTGAATGTTTGTATTGTTGCATGCATTCTCCTATAGGTACTCTAGCTTTCCCCCACTGTCCCAAAACATGTATGTTGGGTTCATTAGAGTGTCCAACTGGCTCATGGGAGTGATTTAGTATGCAATTGTATCTCCATGTGTTTGGCCTGTGGAAGGTGGACCTCAAATTGCTCTTTTTTTATCCTGTATAGGTTAAAGTGACTACAAAAACTGACTGAATCAATGAATGAGCTCAAGTTCCAGTACCTACTCCCTTGTGCCTCAGCCTGTAGCAAGAAACAGATCTGATACCCCAGTTCAGTCTGCATTAAACAATGAAAAAATCGGTGAATACACCTCTTTTCTGGGTCCAAACTAAGGCCTTCTGTCCAGTGTTTCTTTAAAATGAGTGGAACCTCACTGTAACGGCTGCAAACTCTACGGCAAACTGACAAACGTTTCTGTGTGAGAACAAAGATCTTGAAAGTCACACTCGCTTGATAATAATCTTATCAGCAATTCTTAAAGTCAGTTACCGAAGCAGGTTAGACTGCTTCTGAACCTTAAAGACAATGTGCCCATTCTTAGGTCTAACTGCTGTATTTACTCCATGGCCAGTTAAAACAATTTAGATAAGGATTAGAAGGTGCATAGAGACAGTGATCACATGTAAAACCATGTCGAAGACACAGCATTTTCTATGATTACAATTGAGTCGGAAAGAGTCAACAGTGGGTTGCCTAGATACAGACAGGCAACAGACATAGTGTTTTAAATGCCAGTCCATATTTGATAGTACTCCAAACACAAAATAAACACTGCACAGGGAGAACAAAAACTGATATAAAGAAGTGGAGAGGGGAAGATGCCACAGCACACAAGAATTGTGAAGGACAGTTACCCAGCAAGCATTTTGGCCCTCGTTTATCAATCTTGCATGAAAACAGGTACAGATTTGAGCACAGACACACGTTTCAACCTTAATTATTCCCGGTTCGGAGGCTTCACCCATGTTCAAACAAACATTGGCAAGATAAGAAACTTTTCTTAGATGAAAATCCAAGAAGTTAATTTTATGTTTGAAAGCACCGTTGAGTCTGATTTTCGTTTTGTTTTGTTTATAAAGTACGTGAGAAGATGTTCTTCTTATTTTTCTTTATTTCTGGCAGTTTTGATGCCTCTCCAAGTCGTCAAGAACAGGTATCAGCATCATTTGACGTCACGTGCGTGGGAAGTTCTGGCCACGAATTTCAGTAGAAAATGCACCATCACAGCCTGTTCAAGGCAATAGTGAGATGTGTGCGTGGGCTCATTCTTTTTAGTTTTGAACGCTTCTTCACCCAATAGCATTAAAAGACTTAAAATGAATGTTTATTTTTTCACAAAAATCCTGCCCTATGC
Organism: Gouania willdenowi; assembly: GCF_900634775.1. Classification (NCBI taxonomy): domain Eukaryota; kingdom Metazoa; phylum Chordata; class Actinopteri; order Blenniiformes; family Gobiesocidae; genus Gouania; species Gouania willdenowi. The sequence continues at coordinate 19,889,186 of NC_041054.1, forward strand.
TCCTTTAACTAAGGCATGTTTTTATCTTTGATTTTATCTTTCATAAAATAGATAACTTTCTTCTTTAGGGTGGATCAAACGAGAAGTGATGACTGGTCCCAAAGACAGACCAGTTGAAAAACACAAAACTTGATGAAGTACCGGTAATTTCATGTTACATGATCTCAGACCAGGGTCGATATACAGTATTATCCAGGATCATGATGTTGGTTCCTAAGACCATTTAGCCACCCTGATATTCCCATTTATCCACCCGCTTGCATCAAACTCAGCTTTGCACAGTATTGTGTTTGGAAAAGCAGCCTAAATCCAGCTCAGAGATGAACAATCAATGAAACTAACAGGTTGTCAACAATAGCGCTCAGACCACCCAACCACGGACACGTCCACCCAGACGCACCCACCAACACATGATGAATCATGTGTGAAACACGCTGAGCACATAATCATTCTAACTCTGGAAGAAATGACACACTTGCTCGGACTCACAATGTCAAGATGACCTTATTCCATGTGGCCTGACTCAGATGTGTTTACAGTTTGAAGCTCTGAGGTTTCAAAAGACACAACATATCTGGTTTGTGACACAACCATTAAGGACATCATCTTCTCAAACATTTAAACACACAGTCACACCGGGTAGTGCTTTGATGTCTCCGTAGCCTGTCAGACATCACGTACTGTATCTGTATTTACAACTGGAGGCAATTTAGCCTGTGGTGTTGGTATGCATTGGTGTGTATCTACTTTGACCTCCCATGGCCTGCAGAGACTCAACATCTGGGATGGCTTAATATTTCCCAACAAGGGTCAGTGGAACCTTTATGTAACAGCCTCGTCTCTTTTGTGAATCCCAAACACTGCGCTTCCACATGTTTTCTCTTCTGACCTAGTTCATAAGGAAGCTCAATGTTGTTGCCATTGCTGAATTGCGTTACTCTTTTACACATGACAAATACATGCAAACAAACAGAGCTGTGGGATAAGGCGGTCACCGTGCCGAACGGGGCCGCAACCTTCACAGCTTGCGGCCATTCTGAGAAGTCAATGTGTTTGCATTTTCCAAAAGCTTCAATATGATGCTGTAATACATACCTCTATTTTTCCAGACGGCTCCTCTCAAATGTTGACTACTGTTTATAGGTGTTTAAAGACGGTCATCAGCTAAACATACATAATTGTATATGATTGTATTCATATATTGACGTGACGGCCAAGATTTCGAAACAGTGTAGTTATTATGCAGTAAAGGCAAAAGTAATTTCAAGATATTTTCATATCTCTGTAACTTCACAGCTTGATTGTTGTACATATCTAAATCACATTTGTATATTTGTATTATTTTTGTAAATATCTGAATCATATTGGTATATATCTGTATATTATTATTATTATTATTATTATTATTATTATTATTATTATTATTATTATTATTATTATTATTATCTATCCTACTTTTTTCTACTACTGTAATGTGTGTGTTTCTGATCCCTATTTTTAACTGTCTTTTACTTAATTATACACTTATTTATTGTTTATTATTTCTTTTGTCTTTGTTAACGTTTTTATTCTTTTATTTGTGATGTGTACTGTGGCTGTAACAAAAGCAATTTCCCCCTGGGATTAATAAAGGAATTCTGATTCTGATATGAAAAAAAAATATTTTTTATAATGCACATAATGTACAACAAAGGCCCCGATGGACTTAATCTCATGGGCCCTTGTTGAAGTGTTTAACTTCCCATGAAAAGAAGAATAAACTTGTGTGTAGACTTTTGTCTCTCCATCCATCCGTCCATGTTTAGCTTGTGTTTATATCACCTAATACAGGACAACAAGCAGGTTGAATCCTGAACTTGCCACCACCATCATGGGACTAACACATAAATGCAATCACACGCAGTCAAACTTTGAACTGTGGGCTCAGACGGGATAAGAAGAATTACAGAAAAAGCAGGTTTCTGAAAAAGCACTATATTTGCAAATTCAAGTTTAAGAAATAATAATAAAAAAATGTTTTATTTTTTTATTTTGTATTTATTTTATTTGTTTCCCACTACAATTTTTTCGGACTCTTTCGATTTCTGATGTGAGCCAGCCCCCTCTTTGTTTACCCTTTGAGCAGGCTATATGTGTGCCACAGGCACTATGCTGAGATGCTAAGGGAAGATTTTCATATTTTTTTAATTGTAATGTTATATGCTGTAGAATTTAAGCTACTGTTTGCTGTCGCACTTTTGCTTAAACCTGGGTTAAAGCTTGAAGTTGTTGAATGACAGAGCCTCATTTACTTTTTATTTTGGGATTGTTCTATGCATTTTAACTCTTGAGGACAATCACAGCAATAAAGTTACACTTTTGACAATATATCTGATGTTTGCAGTCATTTTTAAGTGCATTAAAAAAATAAATAATCGAAACTCGAATTTTTCTTTAAAAAATTGGAGAATTTTTTTTTTAGGCAAAGTGGCCTAGCCCTACCTCAAGCTAAGCTTTGTTAAAAAAAACGATAAGCTTGGTGAGAAAATGCTGTGCTACGATGAACCTCAAATGTCAACAACAGTAAAGGGTGATAGGTTCATAAAGATAGGTGTTTGGAAATCTGCCATGTTATTGTCCGCAACTGTTCCTTTAAAGCATTTTGAACATATTCATATGAAGTATCTTCAACTCAAAAAAGGGTTGACAAGTTTGCTCATACATAGGGATGTAAAATGTGTACTAACCTCACTAAAAGCATAAATAAATAGTAATGTTTCAAAGAATAAATCAGTTCTAAAAAAAAATAATAGCCAGTGTCCAGATGTACTGCCAGAACCGTTATTACTCGCATCATCACAACATTCAGCTTCCAGCTGGATTGTTTCGGCGTTAAAAGCCTTTTGGCCAAAAACCGACAATGCACTTTTGGGCCATTTTTGGCTGAAAATGTTTGGTGGCCAAATTACGAATACATCAATCTGTTCACACGGGGAAACATTACACTGTCATGAAAAGAAGGAATGTTTCTAATTTTGTGGGTGCCAACACAATTTCCACTTTCTTTTCGTGCAGTGGGACACAACTTTCAAACTCGTGTGTTTGGATTGGAAGTCATTTTTTGCATTTTATTAGAATATTTCATTTATGGTTTGGGTTTGAAATCCAATTGACACATTGGTTTGCAATTTATTCCCAGCAGCTCCACACAAATTTGTGCCGCACAGCACAACAAAAATTCACATTTGCATTTGGTCCCAAACGCCAAGCAGCATGAAAAAAGCCATTCCCTTCTACACTATTATGTTAAGAAAAATTGTGTTGCCACGCACAAAAAATGACACAAAGTTACTAACCAGGCTGCTTGAACATCCACCTGAGTTAAACCAGAGAGACATTCAACCAGATAAAGCCTCTGTACCCATTGTATCCTGATAGAAACCTTATCAGGCTTTGTTATTTTTAACTCCTGTGTTATGGCTGCGTCATGCCCATAGGCACTAAGGTTAGCTGTTTGTTTGTGTGCTGGTGAAAATATGTGATCAAATTTGACATTGTTGCAAAGACTGCAGGCAGTGCAGCAGGTAAACATTTTAGACCTGCCACAGAACACGAGCAGAAAAATGAAAACACTCTCAACAGGACTACTAACTTTTTCAGAATTATCAACACACTGAAAGAATTTAAAAGCTCACTGTGATTGACTGTAAATATAATGGTTTGATTAATGGCCAGAGGTGAAAAATGTACTGATGTATTCTACTCAAGTAGAAGTGCTGTTACTTCAATGAAATTGTACTCAAGTACAAGTAAAGTGAAAAGTAGCTCAATTAAATATTACATGATAAAGTAAAAGTTACTCGTGACTCTCACCCCCATGTTTATTTTTGGTTATAAATCTTGCCACGATTTCCATGAAGGAGTTTGCTGATGACAATCTACTTTATCTGCCTGAGCTAAAGCAAAGGTTCTCACATTGACCACAAAGATCACATTGATCCTATTGTAACTTGCTTACAGATGAAAACAAGGATTTTAGAATTTATATTTGGAGAGATTGAATGAATCTTCATCATACTGCAAAAGTATATATATATATATATATATATATATATATATTAGGGATGTAACGATTCACTCAACTCCCGATACGATTCGATTCACGATTCTGGGTTCACGATACGATTTTCTCACGATTTATTTTACAATATGGGAATGTTGACAAATGACTGAAAAATATTACTTTATTTTTTTGGGGAAAATACTGTACTATTTTCCTTTTATTTTTCATTGTCAAAAGAATCCCTTGATAAACTATTCAAAATGATGCAATTTAACTAAAAATAAATCTTGAATGAAATAAATAAAGGAATAATACAAATGTTATATATATAATAGTTATTTTTCTTTTTAAAAGTGCAACTGAAAATGTATTTTGTGCCTTAACGATTGGACTTTAAAAAAAAAAAAAAAAAAAAAAAAGTCATTTTACTGTATTTACGTCAGATATTTGTTTAGACCAGCAGAGGGCGCTGGTAACCCAGTAGTCGGTTGGCATGCAGTTATTCCACCAGTGAAGAAGAGAAGCTATGCTAGCAGACAGAGTTAATAGAAAGACATGACTTTTACAGATATTCACGTAATATTACAGATATACTTTTGGTGCTAAAGGAGTAAAGAATTATTTATGAGCATGTTTAACAGTAAATGGCGGCCAGAAAGAAAATAGTAGCAGATTCCGCCCGTCACGTCCGCTTCTGGAAGGATTAATATATAGCGCCCTCTGCTGGTTAAAAAAAGTACTGCGATTCAATTTTCAGAGCATCGATGTGAACCGTGGTACCTATGAATCGATTTTTAACTGCCTTACGATTAATCGTTACATCACTAATATATATATATATATATATATATATATATATATATATATATATATATATATAAAAAAAATAAAAATAAAAAAAAAAAAAATATATATATATATATATATATTTATTTTTTATTTATTTTTTACTGATGGCCACTTCAATTTTTAGTTCAGCCGTTGCAATAATACATTTCATCCAAAAGGAAGGAATAGGACATGTAATTTGTCCTACCTTGAGTCTCTCCTCCCTGGTCCCTTTCCCCTCCCCCTCCACTTAGGTGTAACACTGCTCTCCCTTTTTATATCCTCCCTGCAATAAAAGATTTCTTACCCTTCCTTAGGGAGGGCTGGTGATGGTCACAATTAAGCAATAAAATAAATCAATTTATTTTAAAATAAATCAATTTATTTTATTGCAATGACAAAACATGCATTGCTGTCTCATGATGATTGCACTTCTGTGTTGACCTTTGACAGCATGTGCAGACAAGTAAAAAAAAAAGGAAATGTCTGTGTGACCTTTTTTCATTACAAATAAAAGCATATGCAAAAACAGTATTTTCTTTTGAGTTTTAAAAATCTGGTCACCCTGTTATTATAGTAACGTGAGTACTTGTTATCCATGACTTTCACCCCTGTTAATGGCTGTATAATGTATGGGGACAGTGAGTGACAGTGGTTTCCTTTAGCTCAGTGTGCAGAGCGCGGAGGGGCGGGGCGGAGAGAGGCTTTCCTTTCACACAGTCAGCTGGTTGGTGCGCGATCTACGTGCGTGCGTGCGCGAGCGGACGTAAGGTGAGGACTACACGCCACCAGAGAGAGTTTCTCCATTCCTCCTCAGTGGATGAGTGTGTTTGTGTGTGAAGGTTGAAACAGTTTGCGCTGAAAGCCAGAAGAAGAGGAGGAGGAGGAGGAGGAGGAGGAGGAGGGTCGAAGCCCACCGTGCGCTGCGTCTTTACGCGTGCAGGACTCGCTGTGGAGCTGCGTCCTGTTCCTCTATACCGTGAGTGCACCGTGTGTGTGTTTCTGTAGGGAGTGCTCGCTGCCTCTGTGTTTCACAAGTATTGCAACTCTCAGGAAACGTGTTGTGTTTCTGCAAAATTGTAGAACATTAACAGAGTCGTAAATAACCATGTTCTAGATGTGTTGCCTTTGACATGCGACGTGCATGTATGCACAGACTACTGCAGTAGTTCTAGAAGTTTGTTTTGGCTCAAGTACCCCCTTTCTCTTATTTCTGAAGCAAGTACCCCCTTCGTCCTACTAGATTTTGCTCAGAATACTTTGAAAAAACAACTACAGAGCATAATGATGGAATGAATGAGTGATAACACACATTTTAAAGACTCTATATTTGTAAATAAGTGGAATGCAACAGTATTTTGTGCCTTCTAAATAGAGTTATTGCTGCAGTTTTTATTATTTCCGGTCCCTCTCCAATTCACCCCTGGTATTTTCAGTTCATGTTCTAATCAAGATCATTTCCATCATCATTATTACGATTATCATTTTTAACTAAAAATAAACAACCTATAACAACCATAATTTGTCCTCTCTCTCTCTCTCTCTCTCTCTCTCTCTCTCTCTCTCAAGTACCCCTTGTAGTGCCATTGCGTAACCCTAGGGGTACACGTACCCCATTTGAGAAACCCTGTGCTACTGCTCTATAATGTTGTGCAGCTTCTAAACTGAATGTCAAATGCTCATTTAGCACAAAGTGTTGAGTTTGGAGTGGGTCCAAGCAAGGAATGGTCATCAATTGTGGTTGATCACGTGTTTCACTGAGTTTTAAATAGGGTTTTAATGAGATCATAAATCAAAGCAATGCCCAGAAACCACAATGTAAAAGATTAAAGATGAGAATAATCTAGCTCAAGTGTATAGGATAATTCATTTTTCTTGTCTTTGCCACAGGTCGATAATGTTTTTGGTCTCAAACATGCAATAATAGTATTTCATGATTAGATTACTTTGAACGTTTTAGTAAGGTTTTGAACATAATAACACAAAATAAACTGAAGTGCACATATGCAATATAAGGTTAAAAATAATGATCAAAATGATGTGATGTATTTATTTTATGTGTTCTGTTGTTGATGATGTAAAGAGGAAATGCTCCAGTTACATCCTGCTCCATTTACCTTCAAATAGAAGAGAAAGTGCCTCAATGGTGCCGCTTTTAGATGGTGATTCCAGTCAAGATCATAGAAGTCTTCAAATGTCTTCCATTGATAAGCCGAAGAGATAAAGAACTGCCATAAAACACTTACCCTTTCAGACATTTATTCAACCACAGCTGCGAAAATAGCTGACAAGTTACTGGTATAAATGCAATGTAGTCTAGTGTAGATACTTAGACAGATAAAGACATGATGGACACTATCAGTTTGTCCTTCCCGCCTCTTTCAGTCACTGATAGTCTTCATTTTGAGCTGCACGTTCTGTTTTCCATCTTTCTACCGCTGTGTGCAGCTTCAACTTGAGTCATAATAAAAGACCAGTGTATGTATTTGATGTCACGACACCAATGCAGTCCAACTGTTGCTTCAAATACCGACAGGTGAATGAAATTATCTGATTGTTTTTCTTATTTAACTAACTCCCAGACTCGAGGCCGTCATTTTTCTGCAGCCACGATTGCCTGTAATGCCGATTATTTCATATCCTTCAATCAGTTCCAACTGTGAAATGGAAAAATAAGCACATGAGTCCTTCTCCATTAAAAGAGGGAAAGCTGTCTGACTGCATCACAATGTATGTAGAGTAGACATACTGTCGTAGAGCTTTATTAGCTTTGACTTAATGTGGACAAATCTTCCTGAGCAGCATCTTTCCTTTCTTTTTAGATTTCATCATGTCTGACATGGATCATGTGTCACTGATGAACATATAGCTGGCTAGTGGCCCCCAGTTACCGGTGGATATGTAATGGCTGCGGTTCTGCTGTGGCACAGCGACGGAGCCGATAATGTGTCAGTTTCCAATGCCTTTGGATGCTCTGTGTCACGGCTCCGGAACGAGTCCGGCGCCCTCTGCAACACGTGCGCAGAGGTTTCATTTTTGCCGGACATCGGAGCATCGCGGATAAATTCAGCAAAAATGAGCTTGTGCGGGCCGGGAGGTCATGCACAGACACAAATAAAATATCAGGTTTATTTTCAAAATAAAATACTCTCGTGTCCGTGATCATATTTTCCTCCATCCATCTATTTTCCGACCCTGCTAACTCCCTCAGGTTTGCGGTGGACTTCTGGTGCCTATCTCTAGCTTTCTTCAGGCGCTAGCAGGGCTGCACGATTGTAGCCAAAATGATAATCACAATAATATGGATCAATATTTTAATCACGATTATTATTCACAATTATTCATGCTGTTAAAGAGAACATCTGTTTTTTAAAAACAATATGTGAACAGTTTAGAGTTAGGGATGTAACGATTAATCGTAAGGCAGTTAAAAATCGATTCATCAATTGACATCGATACTTTGAAAATTGAATCGCAGTACTTTTTTTGAACGCTATATATTTATCCCGTCTCTTGTCCAGCATTGTACGCGGCGGGCGGAAAATGCTACTACTTTCTTTCTGGCCGCATTCTACTCTTAAACATGTTCATAAATGATTCCTTTCCCCTTTAGCACCGAAAGAATATCTGTAATTTTACGTGAATATCTGTAAAACCCACGTTTTTCCATTAGCTCTGTCTGCTAGCATTGCATCTCTTCTTCACTGCAAGAATTTCTGCATGCCAACCGACCACTGGGTTACCAGCGCCCTCTGCTGGTCCAAACAAATATCTGACGTAAATCAACTGTTTAAGTCCAATTGTTAAGGCACAAAATACATTTTCAGTTGCACTTTTAAAAAGAAAAGGAACTATTATGCAGTTTTGCATTGTTTACTATAGAACCAGAATTTAAATTAACAGGCTTCTTCTTCATTTGTATTATTCCTTTATTTATTTCATTCAAGATTTATTTTTAGTTTAATTGCATTGTTTTGAATAGTTTATCAAGGGATTCTTTTGACAATGAAAAATAAAAGGAAAATAATACAGTAGTTTCTTGCTTCTGGTAGATTGGCAGAGGCAGGGGGAGGAAGTGAAGCGGTTTAGGGCGGGACATCGAGATGTTACTCAGAAACTCCGGATAGCAGCTTTAAGCTTAAGCCTATAGATTTTAAGCAAGAAACACCAGCCTGTCAACATTTTCTCTCTCGAGTGTCCACTGGATTAATTAATTAATGAATACTAACTAATTATGTACTGATATCATGGGGACATGTCCCCACCTCAAAAAAACCGCAAACCTATCCAGTTTTTTTGCCTGTCTTTCACCGCCATGTTAAGTTGGCATAGTATCATCATGTCAACTTGTTGCTGAGAGTCACACAGGTTGTGTTCCCCAGTGCGACACACATGGAACAACAAGCGCGCGCAGCTGACGTGACCTATATATATGTCCAAACCCAGGCTGACCGGTCTGGTTCCGTCACGCTAAGGTCAGGTATGATATTTTATCCATTCTGTGTGAGAGAAGCTCAGAGGAAAAACAAGGAGGGAGAGGGATATACTGACATCTATATGATGGATCTATGTTTTATTTCTACCTGGCTTCATCCCAGCTGAGTGAGCTGACAGCTGAAGCAGAGAGGGGGCGGTGCTTATGGTTAACATACTTGGCTGACCACAGAGCATATCAACATGTTGCAAGTAAAGAAAAAAAAAAAAAAAGAAAGCAATGCTGCACTTTATTCTCTCAATGTTGCTCACTTGTTATTAAGGTAGTTTAATGAAGCCTTAATCATGTGTTCGCCCCCGGTGGTTGACTGACTACTGGGGTTGAGCAAGTTCGATAGATATGCAGCAGAGCTCGCATTATAAATGTAAAAATTGCAGACGATCAGGTTAAACGTACAGGCCAAAATTGTAATCATGATTAAAATTTCATTAATTGTGCAGGTGTACACTGTAGACAGAGCGGCTGTAGATCGTATTTCATATGTAAATATTGAAATTATCCATGGTTGAATCACAATAATCTCCACAAAAGTGGCAGATCTACAGGGCAGGACACAGTCGTTTCCTTTCTGCTCCTCTCGAAGTACACAAACTGTTCATATGGTTTTTTGTGCTTTTCTTTATAGAGACAGCAGTTACTCGTGAAATGTTCAGTTGAGAATTTAGTGATGCAATTTCTGTGAGCAGGACGACCTAAAGATAGCAGAGCAGAGCCCCAGTGGAAACGGTAATTATTGAGGTGAATGAGAAGGGGGGGGTATGTCGTATTTGTTTTATAGAGACTTGCATAACAGAGGCATGCTGGGAAGATGGAACAACAATTTAAATTTGAAGGTTATTTTCAGTGACAATACATCGATTAAACCTCCCACTGCTTACTCAATGTAGACTGCATACTCTAAGGCAGTGATTCTCAACTGGTGGGTCGGGACCCAAAAGTGGGTCGCGGACAGCTGGTCAAAAATAAATTAATACTTAAAGGTCCCATGTCATGTTATTTTTTACCCATCTCCATTTGTTCTAAGAACCACAAAAACATAGTATTTGAGGTTTTTTTTCCCAAACTCGCCTGTTTTCCAGAGTTTTAACCTCTGAAAAGTCACTTTCTGAGCAACTATGCACAAACAGGCTGATTTGCGGCCTACTTATGCATATTCATGACTGGGCGTGCCTATAGACCGGACATTGACTTCCTCCTCCCCACACGGTGACATAGGGCTAGAGGACGGCCTGCCCTCCTCCCACCCACTCAGTAGCCGAGCCCGTGCTGCTTTATAAATACAAAACAGAGCGTGGGGGCGGGGCGTTTGCCGGTACATACATGGACTGTAGAAAATACATATATAAGACTGCTCACCTTCGTGGGAACGCCTTCATCAAATTGGAGCGAGTTGTTTGGGCTCGCCCTGCAGTAAGAATGGAGCAAATCACCCTCTAACTAATGATTGAGGGAATCAATGAAAAAAACACTTTGGGCATGTGTTTGAAGCCCAAATAGCACTTTTATTATGTTTAAAGCTAGGGATGTAACGATTCACTCAACTCCCGATATGATTCGATTCACGATACTGGGTTCACGATACGATTCTCTCACGATTTATTTTACAAAATGGGACTCTAGACAAATTTTTTTTTTGGGAAAAAAACTAGAAAATACGGTACTATTTTCCTTTTATTTTTCATTGTCAAAAGAATTCCTTGATAAACTATTCAAACCAATGCAATTTAACTAAAAATAAATCTTGAATTAAATAAATAAAGGAATAATACAAATGAAAATGAAGCCGATTAATTTAAATTCTGGTTCTATAATAAACAATGTAAAACTGCATAATAGTTATTTTTCTTTTTAAAAGTGCAACTGAAAATGTATTTTGTGCCTTAACAATTAAACAATTAAATTAAAACCGTGATTGCAATGATTTACGTCATATTTGATTGGACCAGCAGAGGGCGCTGGTAATACAGTGGTCGGTTGGCATGCAGATGTCTTGCAGTGAAGAAGAGAAGCTATGCTAGCAGACAGAGCTAATAGAAAAACGTGACTTTTACAGATATTCAAGTAATATTACAGATATTCTTTCGGTGCTAAAGGGGTAATGAATCATTTATTAACATTTTTATGAGTAGAAGGCGGCCAGAAAGAAAGTATTAGCAGACTCCGCCCGCCGCCTACACTTGTGGATAGCGCCCTCTGCTGGTTAAAAAAAATACTGCGATTCAATTTTCAGAAAATCGATATCAACCGTGATACCTATGAATCGATTTTTAACTGCCTTACGATTAATCGTTACATCCCTATTTAAAGCACAGAAAAATTGATTTAGCTTAACATGGACCCTTTATTATCGTTCATGTTGGACTTGTATTTTATTTTGACAGTCATGCTGTGAAATGCATGTTACACAGGAAAATATATAGATTTATGTTTTAAAATGTGTTTTCAACCGCTATTTTAGGTTGAATTAAAAAACTGGGTCATGATTTAATGACCGTGGTAAAATGTGGGTCCCAGGGTGAGACCAGTTGAGGACCCCTGCTCTAAAGAAGCCCAAACCACATAGTTATTTTCACTTCCTGCTTCTCCTTTCCTTTCACACCGTTACAGTCCTGGACTCAGGCCGAATGTGAGGAAAACAGCTGTTAATTTTATCACCCTCATTTTGCTCGATAAATAAATACATGTGACATATGTAGTTCTGATTAGAATTAAATACTGCCGCACGTGATAATGTTTTAGTAACAAATTAACCATTATTTAAAAGTTTATTTTCATTGAAACATTGTGCAAATGTTTTCAAGTGTTGCAGAATTGGTGTATGGGTTGTGGTTTGTTATATATATAAGAATATATTTTTAAAAACAGGTGGATTTTCGAAATATGACAATTGTTACATCTTACAAATGTTACATTTTATACGAAGAGTTAAAAGTTGTTTGCTAGTAGCTAGTAAAATAGGAAAATAGTGTCGCATGTTGAAACTTAAACATGTCCTATTTTTTGAAGTTACTGCCAACCTTCCTTAATATCTTACCCTCTAGTTAAAGTGAAACTATGAACATTTAGTATTTAAGAAGTTATTTTCTAACTAGTAGCCCTTCGGACTATACAGTACCTATGAAGTAGCTCACAGTTTCAGAAAGGTTGGTGACCCGTGCTTTAGAATTTGATTGAAAATGCTGCGAGTCCAGCCAAAACAATCGCTCCAAAATTCACCTGCCTAATCCGCTCTAGAATTCGTTTGCTTGTTTACACCGTCCCAAATGAAGCGGACTCTCCAAGCAAAATGTTCTAGGATTCACAGGTGTGAGCGCGCCCTTAGTCTGCAGGTGATCAGAAGTCATGTGCTTTTAGTTTGGAGAGGGTGTTGCATTATGATTTAAGCCCTGGGCATCATTGTTGGCGTGTGCATAGTGTTTACCCTGAAATCAGTAGGATCATGTTCATCCATGTATGTACATTTGCTCAGCAATGTTTTCTCTCCGGGTGAGAGCAAGGTATTGGAATCTATTCTTGTAGATTAGACGGTAAACCTATTTTCTGTGTTGGTTTGTGGTTTTTGATAACCCAAACTACTATTCATTGTGATTTATTGTCTTCTAATTGAGTATGTTCTTTATTCTGATGTGTGTTCTTCCTCTATTGTAGAGTACTTGTGAGACCGAAAGGTATTTTCCTGTTGAAGGAACACTGGGGCGACACCATGGCCTTGGCAGGATGTCCTGACTACTTTCTACGTCACTCAAACTACCAGGTAAAGATTTCAATTTTTGAACAAAAAAACCCCTACTTAATAATAAAGACTCCTATTTTTTATCGTGTGTTATCATGCTGAGACTGCCTCTGCAAGAAGATCAAGGGTTTGATTCCAGACTTGCACAATCCTAAACATCTTCCTGGTCTAAACTGAGATAGGCTACAGATTATGGAGCACAGTAACAACAACTACACAGAAAAACAGTGACGGCTAGAAACTGCAGTGAGCTAAACCCACCAGGGACTAGAAAGAAGAGTGAAGTCAGACGATCAACGACATTAAGAGAAGACTCGGCCACAAACTGGGGTCCAATGAACAGATAGACTTAAGGCCAAAGAAGTGTCAGTCACAACCAAATAGACTAAGATTACCGAACACTAGCTGTAGAATACTGAAATATGGCAAAAACGTCTTTACGCTTTCGTGAGGAGGAATTTCAGACGTTTCAATATTGAAATGTGTCTCAAAAGCGCTATGGAAACACTCTTTCCGCAAATACACGTCATAGAACGCGACGTACATGGCCATGTGACGCAATGTACCTGGTCACAGGACGCAATGTACCTGGTCACATGACGCAATGTACATGGTCACATGACCACTTCTCTCTGAAAACACATGGCACGGTACATGTAAACAGAAAAGGAAGGGACATTTCTTAGAATTATACTTGAAAATTATGACTGGCACATTAGATGTGAAATAACAAAGGAATACTGTGTTATAAGGAGGTTTGGAGCGTCCATCCTCCGGTAGAGAAGTCTCGCAGGATGAGATTTCACAGGAGTTACGAGGCACCAGCCCAAAATACCCTGCAATGGAAACACTTTCAAAGCTCGGTTATACGTTGTCGACATTTAGAAATATTGGGGGTTTTTTTGCGAAAATCTGTAATGGAAACACAGCTACTGACATTATCATTGATGTAGGGGTTCAGAAAACAAGTTTCATTCAGCTGCCAACCTTGGAGACAGCAGCAGAAGTCAGAGCTCTAAGAATGATTACAGCAAAGTTACAGAAATATTGTAAAAGAAGCTGCAGAGGGAGGAGATAATACTGGTCCTGACCTGCAGCAGGGTGAGGAGAATAAGTGTTTACCCAACACAGTGGCTGGTGAGAGACTGAATCAATACAAGGTCAAAGATCAGAACACTGGGCAAAGATGACAAAATAACCCACATTGGACATGACTTAGGTGGCAGGCAGGGCTGATGATGGATTCGATTCACTCGAAAAAGAGACCACATCTCCCTCACCCTGTGGTGGGAGTTGTGGTGAAAACACAGAGGTAACAAAAGCACTGAGAGGAGTCCTCATTCATTCAACCTGACAACATGCTCCTCATGCTTCATAAGCATCACCCTAATGCAGAGCACAGTGCCAAAAAACTACACAAAACATGCTGGAAGGACTTAACAGATTACACTCTATGTGGGTTGTGGAAAAAAGTGAGAAGCTTACAGTATATATCATTTATTTTATTATTGGACTAGGAAATAAACATTGTATGTGTAACAAACTAAGCTTTTCCACAACTTTCCCTATGAGAACAAACTAAAAATGGGTAATAACTGGCAGCATTAAGGCTGGGATAAGGCTGTGCGATTTTTTTTTTTTTCAATTGTTGCACTCAGCTCCAGCTCAAAAGTGTGCGACTCAGACGCAGAGCCCGAATGTGCGCAGCTCACTAAAACAGCCATTAAAACAGACAAAGAAGAAAAACCCGGAAGTGGAGAGACACTCGCAAATCTCAGCAAAAAGAGCTTTAAAAAAGAAAAGAAGGCAAACAGACGTGGGCAGTACAGTCTGTCAATTTTACAGCGGTCCTACGGTGTTCGCGCATGTGCAGTGCGAGCGTTTACGGTAAGCGGGTCTGTGGCACTGCTTCAACTGTGAGATACCCTCACGAGGAGCGACTGGATTTCAAACATGTTTGAAATCCTTACGACCCTACGATTGCTGATCGGGAGCTGGTCGTGAGGTGTTAATCGCTTCTCGTGACCCCATGTATACTACACGATGCACGACACACGATCCAGCAGAGACTCGCACGATCCCACAAAAAAGTCGCACGAGTCAAAAATTGGCTCAAAATGGGCCAAAAATCGCACAGTGTACGCCTGCCTTTAGGTAACTTTGGTTTTGAAAGTTTCACTTTTACCACTATTAGGACGCACCCTACAAGTCACATGTTAATGCCAAGGTTGGGTTCAATTATAATTGTAATCACGTTGAGAATTAATTACATTTATGACGTAATTGCAATTTTGATTTGAATGGAAAAAAAACAATTTTAAAATGTATTGACCCCAACCCTGGTTAATGCGCTTGATTTGATATTACGACCTAAAATATTAGTGTTGCTTTTAATTTCTCATTAATCTTGGTTTGAAAATTCATCCAATTAATAGCCAAGTGGTAATTGTTTCCTCGCTCTCATTTATATGGAGAAATGATCTCAGCCTGATGTTGAGAATGACCTGTAATTAAATGCTTGTGTATATGGACACAGAATGACATCAGTGTACAGAGTATACAACTCAACAGAGCCACATCCACAGTCCAAATCCTGCAGAATGAACCTTTTGTTTCTCAGCTAGGATTTTCTCCACTCCAACCCTCCAGTAACCCAAAGAATTTGGCCACAGAGCTCCATGGAGGTCTATAAATAGCATTCTAAAACAAACAACAAAAACAGAAATGTGCACTTTGTTGTGTGGCAGGGCTGAAAGCAAAAGGATTGATTGTGTGACGTCTCACTGGAACCGTTTGGAGGTGACGCAGCCTCGGCTGCCTTATTAAGCAGGAGTAGAAAAATGCATCTTCCTGCGACTCTCTAAACCGTGGGACTGCTCAGGCCTCGTTCAGTTGACATTAAGTTAGATTGGTTCACGTTAGCTTCCAGGAAAAGGTTTTTCAGCAGCAAGACTGCAGTGAATAGTGAATTGAATCCAAAAACAACATTCCTCCTCCCCTACATTGAGCAGAGAGAAAAAGTCTCAGCTTGATAGTGAGACAAGGAGAAGTGGGTTACAACATTGCTCCATTTGTGTGTGTGTGTGTGTGTGTGTGTGTGTGTGTGTGTGTGTGTGTGTGTGTGTGTGTGTGTGTGTGTGTGTGTGTGTGTGTGTGTGTGTGTGTGTGTGTGTGTGTGTGTGTGTGTGTGTGTGTGTGTGTGTGTGTGTGTGTGTGTGTGAGACAAAACGTGTCCGTTGACATGACACACACAAACTCATCTGTAGAGTTCATCTCTATGCATGGGCTGGAGGTTTTTGTGCATATGGACCTGAAGCAAATGAGTCCTTGTTCATGGACACTTGCATAACGTTATACATAACGCTGGGTATGTTGGAGAGACTGGGCGGCTTTCCAAAAATCATCTCTTCAGTGTGTGTCTGAAGGGACACTTTGTGTACAAGCTTGTCTATCAGTGACAGCTTTGGATCCTTGCCATAGATGTCTCAGATTAACTACTCACAGATTCTCCATTTTTCTTTTCTCCTACTTATCTCTCTCACTCTCTCTCTCTATCTCCATGCATGATGAGTCTGCATTTCATAGAAACACACATGCACACACACACACACACACACACATGCCCAATCTCTCCAGAGCATGAACATTCCAAAGACTTGAAGCTCAGCTGAGCTACAGCTATAACCAATAGGAAGAGCAGAGAGAATGAATGTCTCCTCCCAAGTGTCAGTATTTGTACCATTTGTTCCCGAACAAATCATTCCTGTATGAGAACACTGTTTATTATCCCTCTGTGTTATTCACGGAGGTCAGAGGTCAGTGGGTGTGCTCGCAATGAGTACACTGTCATGTTTGAACTTTCGAGGAAGTGCAGTGTTATGACGCTTTGAGAGAAACTATGTTGAAATGCATGGATGACAGTGCTGTGGGCTGAGGGAAAGAAGTCTGCTGATAATGAAAGAGATGTCAAGAGTAGTTATGGGATGTCTTGCAGAGGGCAACCCTTATATGTCAAACAGTTTGAAACTCTAGGTCACTCTTGTCTGCCTTTGCTGACTCTAAGGACAATTAAATTGATACAATGAAATAGAATTATCGATGTCCAGATACAACTTTTTCATTCCCGATATGATACCGATTTTGCAGCCTTACATATCGGCCGATACCGATATTGATCCGATATCAGCATGAATCATACGTTTTTTTTTATTTTTACTTTAATAAAAAGATAATAATTACTTACTTTGTAGTGTGGAATGTTAGAAAATTCTTACTTTGTGTTTCGTAGGAGTGTGACTATATCTCGATACGGCGATATATATCACAATATTTTTCCACACGATCGATTATCAATATGTTTCCGCTAAGTATCGATTTTTTTCTTTTTTTAATTTTAAAATTTTGATTTATTTTTTTTTCAAAACCTTTTCTGCTTTTTCACTAAAATGTGCAGGTACGTCTTCACAGGAATTTTGTCACTGTTGAAGGAACCAATATTTTGTTTACTGGAATATTGCACTATAATAGTGTCACTGGTAAGAAAGATCCTATTTTTTGTTTACAGAAATCACTATTGGAGATACTTATTTGTTTACATTGGTATGTTGACACTTATTTACAGAAATGTTGCACTAAAATAGTTTCACTGTTCATAGGACACTTTTTCAATTTATTGTCTTTCAGAGATAGAAAATAAAAATTGTATTTTTTCACTTAATCTTTTTCTTGTTATGTCATAGATTATCGTAGATTGATTTCTGACCAATATATTGATAATCGCAGTATTGTCATATCGTGAGATAATCGTTAACGTGAGCGTTGTATCGTATGGTGAGGTACCCTGAGGGTCCCACCCTGAGGTTATTACACAGCATTGTTTATTCTAACCCATACATGAAGGCATATTTTTGGAGCTTTTACATGGTCTGAGTACAAGTCAATTCAGCCTCTAAAACTACATTTCTGCTCCACTCTCACTTCACAGTCTAGGTTCAGAATCATACCTCCCCCCCAAAAAAGGGGGGAAATCAGTTTACAGGCTGGTCCAACTTTTGTGGACGTTCCTCAAGTCAAATCAATTTGAGACTCAGTAATGGATGTCGCCTTCACCTGAATTCCCTCCCTAAAATGCCTGACTCGCATATCGGTTGATTCTATATATTAAAGGATGGTGAGTAACCAACTGTTTCTAACCTAAGCTAACAGGTAAGATTTTAGGTTTTGTGCCTAGATTCAGTTCTTCCCTTCTTCAACAAGGCTAAACCTTCCTTGTGTCTTGCAGGTTTATTACATGAATATGTATTTAGTAGGTAATATGGCAGCTAAACTGTTATAGCTTAACCCCAGAAGAAGCTAGCAGACTTCTGTCAGTCTACTGGCCCTGCAACCAGTTGGCCTTCCTTGGAAAGCTTTTGGCTGCAGCTGCTTCTCAGAGCTATAAATCTTTCTCTGGGCATTTATGGATGTTTTCGAAGCACAGAATGGAGCTGCAAGTGTATACGTGCTTGCAGCTTGTGTGTGTGTGTGTGTGTGCGTGCGCGTGTGTGTGTGTGTGTGTATGCTTGCACAACAGGATCTCTGGCCACAAGCGGTTCTTGGAAAAACATTTGCTCGTTCTTCTCTTACCTAGAAAAGGGAAGATTAAAACGTTCTTGATTTTTTTTTTTTTTTTTTCTCCCTCCTTTTCTCCTCTTCAGCTTTTATGCCTTGAGGCAGCTTCAATTAAAGAGTGTGAAGGACCTGTCTAGATGCATTTTCAGATGCAATAAAATGGTCATATCCTAAAATCCATAGATCATATAGACATGTTTGAGAGAGTTTCAAATAGGATAAACAGCGCGACTGTCAGAAAGTGAAAAGGTCAAAGAGGGTAATTCGATTACTATTCCTGGAGGGTTAAAGTATCTTCAGTCTGAACATCTGAGTTGGTTACTGGAGAGCAGAGACATAAGCTTCCCCAAAGTCTGACCTTCTCAACTCTATGAAAATAGCATAGAGCATGGGTCTTTAATACGGTGCCCGCGGGCACCAGGTAGCCCGCATAGACCATGTAAGGTGCCCTCAGGAGCTCTAGTCACCAATGAGCTCCATCTAAAATCAGATTTTTTTTAAATAGATAAATAAATGTGAGAGATGTAGTTGGTATTTAATAAAGTCAAATACTGCTGATAAAGTTTTGTATTAAATTAACCATCTTCAAATGTTTATTTTCACTGAAACATTGTGACCAATGTGCGTTGCAGATCTGGTGTATGGGTAGTGGTATAATATATAGCATGATATATATATATATATATATATATATATATGAAATATTTTTAAAATTGCAAGGTGGATTTTTTTTTAATCAAATGTAATGAAAACTAAACTGTTGCATAAATTAGGAGAAATAAAGTGTTTCATGTTTAAACCTACCTTTTTAAGTTACTGCGAGCCTTCTTTATTATCTTACCTTCTAATTAAAGTGAAAATGTAGTAACATTGCTCTTCAGACTATATTGTACCTATTAAGTATCTCACAGTTTCAGAAAGGCTGGTGACCCTCCCCTCTCTGAAATACCCAAATATACCATGTTAGCAACCTACAGATTTGTACTTTTCTCTGTAATCTTCTCTAGGAAAGGATGGAGCACACTTCTTCACGCAGACCCGACCATCTGATTGTTCCAGGTTTTCAGAGCTCGGCTAATCCTAATCTGCCAAGTCACCATGGTAACTCTACTTTCTTCTTCTTTGTTTATGCAGCCTGAGGAAGACGTATGAGTTCAGGCTAATATTGGAGCAGCTTTTCATGTTTTTTTTTCACCTAGAATCTGTAGTATTCTTGCATTATTATATAAGCTTTCTTTTTTTCTTCACAATAACAGAATGACTCCATATCCACTGATTGTGTTTTATAAATATTTTTTACTATATTTTAGTGATTTATTGAATATTGTGTTTGTGACATACTTTTGCTCCAATTTAGCGTCTAAAAAAAGTTTTATCTGGTTAATAAAAAGGTAATCTAGAAGGATTCGAATACATACTAAAAACTTGGTGGCAGCAAAATGTAGTCTTCAAAATATTTCTTTTTAATGATTTTATTTCCAATTAAGATTTGACATGCAAAATGAATGTTCCAGCATTTAAATGCGTGAGAGCGCACGTAGTTAATTGCAATCAAAATAATATAATGTCTCTTTTATAATATTTTGTTCGATGTCTCACTATGGGTTACACGCCCCTGCTGCAGCCCTCAGAAGCAATTATCCAATTACGCCAATCCTGACTGACTGGTGAAACATACCCGTCCGCCACAGGTAGTCCCACCTACCATAAGTAGCGCAGGCGGACAATACAATGTCATTCAAACACCTCTTCTCCCTCGGAGCATATATCGTGCCCTGTGCAAGCTAGCTTAAATGTCCGCATACAGATCTTATTTAGCTTTCGGTCGCTTGGTGCTACTAGCTTTGGATGGCTTTTTGCTTTGTAGGTCACACCAGATTGACCAGAGCTTCCCTTGCCCTCCAGGCTCGGTCAGCACTATTCTCGACGCCCCACCACGGCTGTTGGGCGCCGGACGTTAGCACACCAGTTAACGACTTGGTTTTTCCTCGGTTAGCACACCAGCTAACTGCCAAAGCCCCTCACTCCAGAGGGTTCGGAGACTCTGGAGCCCGACTCTGTTGCTGCGGGAATAAGGTATCGAGCAGAGATCCACACCAGGTCTGCTCGGGCTGCCTGGGGCTGGAACATGCCCAGCTTGCAATCAACTTCCCCAGCTCATGTCAACACTGTGCGGCGTTCACGGTCAAGAGTCTCCGCAGACGGCTAACATGCCAGGCTAGCTTGTCTGGACATATAGAATATAGAATAGAATCAACTTTATTGGCCAAGTTATGTAAATTATACACACGAGGAATTTGACTTGGTGAATTCTCCAATAGTGAAAACATTAAATAACAACTAACTAGAAAAAAATATAAACAGTAGTTCGACTAATATGTGCAAAACTAAATAAAATAATATAACAAGATAAGATAATAATAATAATAATAATAGTGCAGTAGTGCAGGTAAACATTTAAATTAAATAGTATATACATGAACATTCTCAGTGACAGATTGATCCAGGGTTGTTACGTTACATGACCCCTATCTCCCTTCACACGGTGCCGCCGTTACAGTGGGAGAGGAGGAGGGGGTCTTTGTGGAGTCAACAGTGGAGCCTGGTGCCAGCTGGGGCTCCCAGCTGGACCTGACCGCTGTCCCTTCACATGACGAACACTTCCTTGAACTGGACTGTGGGGACGGTGAAATAATCAAAAAAATATTTAAAATGCATTTTCATATGCGTATAAAGATAATACATTTTATTTAAAAGAGCTTTTTGAGACACTCAGACACTTTACAGTGCATATAAAGTATACATACTGTATATATATATATATATATATATATATATACATATAAAACAGACTTCTTAGTGCTCCCCCTGCCTTGTCCCCCAGTTCGACGCTCATGTCAGTGTTAGTATTTCTTTATGATATTTACTCCACACAGTGCCCCTGCCACGATTCGTCGTCAAATATTTTCATTTTTGGATATCTCGCTCTCAGTGCACGTTTTCTGCTACTCCACATGATGTTTTTACATGTGTTAAATTGTTACATCGCTTTTTTAGCAATGCTCAGCATTTTAATGCCTGCACCCCTTAATTGACACATCAGTTCAATCCCAATAGATTCCCAGAAGCCCCTTTAGCCATCGAGGAAAATCTTGGAAAGGCTTTTTTTTTTTGGAAAAAGGCCAACCTGTTGAGAAACGTCTAATTTTCTCATTTGGATTGGCAGTTTGTTTGATTTTTCTGGTCCACTGAAGTGCTGCTGGTCATGCCCATGCGAGGGTTTTGTAAACAAGGTCTCACGTGAATTGGGATCCTGGATGGAAGTGTTTATGTTGGCCTGTAGGTCAGTCGGTGCAGGCAGAGGCAAGTTTACAGTAGGACACAGGTTTATGGAGCAGGGGTGGAGATAGATGATGTGCAGGTCCACGCAAGCAGATGCAGTGAGTGAGTGATTTATGGTTTGCTGTAATTACACATATTATACCCATGCCAACTCATTTTATTAGCATTTTTAGGTTGAGTTTCGAAGGATTTTCTTGTTCTCACAGATATCTAGCGAAACAAAAACAAAATTTTAGTTGTTTTTAAAGCTTTGGATTTTTTTATTATTTAAGAAATAGTTTGAGAAGTTTCTTTTGTCCAGTGAAGTATAGAGAAGATGGATTGATGTCTTTATTTCAAACATGTAAAATTATAATGAAACAATAGTTTTTAGAAAAAGTAAAAAAAAAAAAACATGAATCATAGCAGAAATACTATTGATTCCATCCACAAACACTAAACCTCTCATTTTAGATGTGCAAGAAAAAAACAAGAACTTGTACCATATTTTATAGCAATTCAATAAAATGATCCAGTATAAACACATACCTGCTTATCACATGTTTGAAGGTGTCCGGGAGCATGTCCCAGCTCACTCAGGGGACATGACAAATCATTCCTTCGGGGTCCTGTCTGTCACAAGAAGAAAAGGGCCATTACAAACACCTGAACTCAAAATGTATTCACTGAGATGTAAACCATTAAAAAATAGCAGAGCAATAGTCAGCCCAGGAAAGATTGTTATGCAAGTCGAACAAAAAAAACTACAAATGCAACATTGTGATACGTGGAGCATTGCCTAAAGATTTTTCTTTGTCTCCAGGAGTTTATTTTGGATTCAGCCGTGTGTTGGGCTTGAAGACGTGTTGGAAATCCTTTTTTTTTCTTTCTTTTGTGTCCAGATGTGGAAGCAGATCCAGGATACCCACACACAGTAGTATTGAATTGATGAACCTAAATGTTCAGAAAGAACAACGACAAGTGTTTCCTCCTGGTGTTAGCTTTTGTTGCACACACAGCATGGATGAGCCCAGTAAATATGATATTGCACTGGCATTTTCACAACTAATCTAACTTCAATCGTGTTCCGGTTTAAGAGTCTTCATTTAGAAAGAGAGAATCTGGGCAATAGCCTCAGGGTAAAAAGCAAATCTACTTTCAGAATAAGAGAGAGACTATCTGCTGCACTGTAAGTAAAAAA
This sequence comes from Gouania willdenowi, assembly GCF_900634775.1. Taxonomy (NCBI): domain Eukaryota; kingdom Metazoa; phylum Chordata; class Actinopteri; order Blenniiformes; family Gobiesocidae; genus Gouania; species Gouania willdenowi. The sequence goes on from NC_041054.1 coordinate 19,912,416, forward strand.
AATAAACAGAAAGCTTGATGCTAACTCATTGTGCAGGCTTGGGTCCTGGGTAGAATATATTATATTTCTTTTGTATGTTATTTCTTTATTTTATTTTACCCAGGTGGAAAATAATAATGTGTTTCCACTGATTAGCACTGATATGTGAACTAGATCAATAAAGCTCTAGTAACAGGTTCTGTGCTACAGGCTTTTAAGACCGCTGTAATTAAACCTCTCCTTAAAAAGCCTGTCCTTGATCCAAGCGATTTAATCAATTATAGACCAATATCAAACCTTAGTTTTGTTTCCAAAATCCTTTAAAAAAAAAAGTCAACTATGTGACTATGCTTTCAGTCTGGCTTTAGAACCCATTATAGCACAGAAACTGCCCTAGTAAAAGAAACCAATGATCTCCTTTTAGCCTCAGACAGCGGTTTGGACATATTCCACACATTATGTTCAAGATTGTCTGCCTCACCTACAAAGCCCTCCACAACCAGGCCTTCTCAAATCTAACCAAACTCTTGCCGTTGTTGTGTGATGAACTCTTCACTGCTGATCAGTTCTCCGTGGCTTTTGACCAGTCACTATTGGCAAATGATCGTTCTTGCCTTGCTTGTGATTTTGAAGAGTTTTCCATTCGTTTTGACTCAACTTGTCTATCAATTTTGGACAATGTGGCTCCTCTAAAAGCTAGGCGTGCCAAACCTAGGTCTGAACCATGGCTTAATGAGTCCACCTCACGCTGCTTGAAGTGAGTGCAGGAGAGCTTAGCAAAGGTGGAAAGGGATAAATTGCAAGTTTCCTTTCAAATGTTAAAGGACAGTTTGCATGACTATCAGAAAAGTGTGAAATCTACCAAGGCTATATATTTTGCTGTAATGGTTACATCCAACGGGGAAAACCCTTGGGTTATTTTTATTTGGTGAATGCTGCTCTTAATGCTCCTCAATCCAATAACCTAGAAGCGACACAAGCAGTGTGTGAAAACTTCTTGAACTTTTTCATAAATAAGGTTTTGACCACTCGGGCCCTTATCAGCCCTCCATCTGTTGGCATCTGTGACTATGTCACATGTACAGCCTTATTATGTCAGTTTTGAGCCTGTGACACTCTTTTATTTGGAAAAGGTGGTCAGTCAAATGAAGCCCGCTGGTTCACCCTTTGATCCCATTTCCCAGCTCCCATTCAAAGATGTTTCCCACAATAGCACCCTTTGTTTTGTATTGTGTTGATGGATGCTTGGTGAATGGGGTGGTGCCTGCAAGTTTCAAACATGCTGTTGTTCAGCCATTAACTCAAAAGCCTGGCCTTAATCCTAATGATCCTTCTAATTTTGCCCCATTTCCAAGCTCCCGTTGTTGTCCAAAATTTTGGAGAAAATTGTTTTCAATCAGCTGAAAACATTTTTGGATGAGCATGAGATCCCTGAGGTTCTTCTGTCTGGTTTTAAGAACCTCCACAGTACTGACTCAGCTTTATTAAGGGTTTTTAATGATATTTTAATGTTTACTGATTCTGGCCACACTGTGGCTCTGGTGCTGTTCGACCTGATAACTGCGTTCGACCCAGTGGATCATGAAATCCTCCTGTGTGGTCTTGAAAATTTGGTTGGCACTTGGGTATGTGCTCTGGAATGATTCCAATCCTACCTGACAGAGAGGAGTTTTTGTGTCAAAGTTGGGGACTACGTTTCCTCCACAGCCCCCGTCGTATGGCGTACCGCAAGGGTCCATCCTCGGGCCACTCCTGTTTTCATTGTATCTGCTACCACTAGGATATGTTTTCTGTAGATTTGGGGTGTCATTTCACTTGTATGCTGATGACATCCAAATCTATGTGCCCGTTAAGCGTGATAATGCATTCAGTGCCACTCAACTTTTGGAGTGCATTGATGAAATCAAATCCTGGATGTCTGCTAACTTGTTGCATTTCAATGATAGAGAGACTGAAGTTCTCCTAGTTGGGTCGAGCAATTCTGGTAGTGCCACTTTGGTAAACTTAGGATCGTTGTCACAGTTTGTCAAGCCCACAGTTTCAAATCTTGGAGTGAAAATCGATCAAAATTTTAAATTTGACAAACAAATTAGGGCTGTGGTGAAGGTGAGTTTTTTTTTCCATTTAAGGCAACTAGCAAAGATAAAGTCCTCACTTTCAAGGCTTAATTTTGAAATATTGATTCATGCTTTTGTCACAACATGGCTGGACTATTGTAATGCCCTGTACACTGGCATCAACCAGTCCTCGCTCACGAGACTGCAGCTGGTTCAGAACGCTGCTGCGCGCCTTCTAACTGGCTTTCGAAAGCATGATCATATTTCACCCGTTCTGTCTTCCCTTCACTGGCTCCCAGTCCAATACAGAATTGATTTTAAAATTCTGTTATCTGTTTTTAACTGCCTCAATGATATTGCCCCGCGTTATCTTGTCCTACTCCCCAGCACGTTCACTCAGGTCAGCAGGTCAAGCGTTGCATATGGTTCCCCAGACTCATCGCACACTTGAAGGAGACCGAGCGTTTTCTGTTGTTGGTTCCAAACTGTGGAATGAGCTGCCTCTATACATTCGACAGGCCGACTCCCTTCCTATTTTTAAATTACACCTTAAGACACACGTTCTCTTTGGCGTTCAACCAGTGTTGAAGGTGACTTTTAATTCAATTCAATTCAGCTTTATTTGTATCGTGCAATTTACAACAAAGTCATCTCAATGCGCTTATCAAAATATAAAATTCATAATAAGAAAGAAGAAACCCAACAAGATCCACATGAACAAGCATTTTAGCGACAGTGGGAAGAAACAACTCCCTTTCAACAAGAAGAAATCTCCAGCAGAACCAGGTTCAGAGGTGGCAGCCATCTGCTGTGACTGGTTGGGGTTAGTGAACAGAAGGACCAACAGAACAGGATAGAGAGATAGAACATCAGTGTCCCAGACTAGTTGAGCCATGAACCACAGATCAGGAACTGCCATCATTAACTTCACGACACCTGAAACAGGAGCAGAGAGAGAAGGCGAGGAGAAGGCACTGGCTGCAGAAAAACATGATACATTAGTATCAAGTCAGCTTGCCTTGGACTTGGGCCTCACTCCCAGTCAACACTTATTGTAAAGGTGACAAAATCTCTTCCCGTTTATTGGTAAGCTAACAGCGACTCCAAGGTCTGTAAATGCGACAGTTCACAGACGAGCCCATATCCGCTCTAGCGGTTAGGTTATGTTATGATTCAATTGTATTTTTGTGGTGCCACTGTACTGTTGTATTTATAATTGTATTTTTATATTGCGTTGTTGTATAGCACTTTGGTCAACTGTGTTGTTTTTAATAGTGCTTTTCAAATAAATTGGATTGGATTGGTGCTGGAGTTGGAGGTTGATCTGTGGTTTGTGGCTCAACTAGTCTGGGACATTCTAACATTCTATCACTCCATCCCATTCTTTTCTCTTTCTGTCCACTAACCCCAACCAGTCGAGGCAGATGGCTGCCACCTCTGAACCTGGTTCTGCTGATTTCTTTCCCTTAGAACTGAGTTGTTCCTCCCCACCGTCGCTGATGCTTGTTCATACAGAAATGTTGTTTTTTCTTCTTTTTATAATTTTATATTTTGTGATGAGCGCTATGAGATGACTTATTGTTGTAATTAGTGCTATATAAATAAAGTTGAAATACATTTAATTGAATAATAGGAGCAACATAATAATACCAACCATATCAATATTTAATAGCACACCGACAATTTGGGAGAGAAAAACATGTGATCCCCATTTAATCAACATGATTAAAATGTTGCCATCAATCACTGACAACCAGGTAAAGGCTTCTAGAGGTAAAACGATGACTTCAGTCAAAAGGCAGCCATCACAGTCACGTAGGCCACAATTTCCCTCTGGCTTTTCACAGCAAAAAAAAACCTTACATCAGCCTCACTGATGGATGTGTTGTATATTTAGATCACTGCTGGCTCAGGTTACATGCCCTTCATTTATGCCAAGCCTGTCATTTTGATAATCCAATGACACGTCTTGACACGTATCACAGTGTGGTTCACTGCATGTTACTCAGGCAGTACTCGGTGACTGCTTTAAGCTTTTAATCATAGCATGCAGGATTTGTCTGCTCGTTTCCAAGACTTAAAGGCTAAAACGAGCTGATTATTAAGGCTAGTCCCAGCGTATGTCATTACAATAGAAAGAAAATCTGCAAATATTAAATAAGTAAATGTTTCAATAAAAGTATAGGACGCTTGTGTAAAACTGTGTTTCTATTTTGGATGTAGCTTTTGGCAGCATAGAAAAGAGTCCAGTCGGACTTTGCCCTCAAAATCCAAAACATCTAGCTGTCCTCGCTAACCTCTTTGCTGCCGTCAGAGATCGATGATTGCAGTTTGTCGTGTCCAAGGACAGAAAGCACTCATTCAGTGTATTCTGGGATGTGACAGGAAGGAAATGACCATGGCTGTATGGAAGGATTTGTTGTCAGATTCTTGCCAGACATTCCAAGTCTTAGGAAACAAAAAGAGAAGACGTTTTCATTCTGAAGGTTCCTTGGCTTTCTTTGGCTTTGGGACAGCACGACAGGCCAAGACAGCCACAGAGGAAGGGAGTGAATGTCAATGATAGCACCATTATCCTTAGCTACACTCAGCTTCAATTTCATGTAAACCTTCTGTAGCACATTTTACACTTTTACAGCCACATCCATCCATTTTCTGTACCGCTTATTCCTGTTTTCAGGGTCTCGGGGGTCTGCTGGTGCCTGTCTCCAGCTCTCATTGGGCGTTAGGCCGGGGTCCACCCTGGACAGGGTGCCAGTCCATTGCAGGGCAACATAGACAGACAACCACTCACATTCACATTCACTCCTATGGGCAATTTAGAGACTCCAGTCAACCTAATAGTCATGTTTTGCCAGAGGACTCGGAGGAAACCCATCTAGCATGGGTAGAGCATGCAAACTCCAAACAGAAAGGACCCAAGTGTCCACCCCAGGACTTTCTTGAGGTGAGACGGACATGCTGCTAACCACTAAGCCAGGGGTACGTGTACGCAATGGCACTACTGGGAGAGGGAGGGAGGGAGACATTGGCCTCATTTGGAGTGTCCAAGTTGAAAAAGTTCTATTCCCTCTCTCCCTTGTCATTCCACATTTTGTAAAAAGTCAGCTCCAAAAAGGCGAGTTGGATTTTTCTCGTGATCATACACGTTGGAACTCACGAGACCACACGACCCCAATCGGAGAAAACCAAAAATGATTTTGATGTGCTTTTTAATCTTTTAAAAATGTGGACTGGCAGTGTGTTTTAGTGGTCCTCTGCCTGTGCTGTCCTCCAGCACAGTGTTTTAGCCATCTTTCAGTCTTTACACCTGGCTCCATTCCACTTGCACCACCCATAACATTGTTTTTAGTGAAAATTTGAACCTCTTTTGCAACCGTGAGATGCTTGATAAAGTTTTCTCCACAGTCAAACCAACCACAATTAGCTTTAACTAATTATTTATTCATTTTAGGATGGTTAACTTCCATGGTTTTATTGTTATCTTTTGTTGTTTTTGTAGTTTTAGGATTGTTATATTTTATGTTTTTATAGTTTTAGGAACAGAACTTTTTCAACTTTGGTCCTCTGAATGAGGCTAAAAGAATGTATATCACTGTAGCAAAACCATTGTAAAGTGATTTTTCATAATACTGCCCCTTTAAGACAGAAAAGCAATGAACTCGTGAACTTGACCCTTTTCATCTCCCAAACAGCTCCAACAAACCACTTAGCGAGAAACTGACCCTAAAAGGGATCTTTCTTTGAAGTGTCATAGAAGACACTGCAGTGCTGACAGGGATTTGTTTGTCACAGTGTAAACAGACTGAAGGGAATGGTGCATGTTTATTTTTTGAGCCAGGGTGAAAAAGAGTTGCTGAAGCTGGAAAGATACAGAGACAACTGAAAAACTGCTGACTCGGCACTCGCGCAATAATTTGATAAGTGATGGATGACGCTGTCGGTGTTATCTGTGCGATAGTGCTGCTGTGTCCTCATGTGCTCGCTCGTCCTTTCCATTCCCTCAACCCATGTCCCACTCATGAACCCCAGCGTCACATGACCCTGTGTCCCAGATTGTCCTCTATCTGATGGCGTGCACATGTGTGTTCAAGAGTGTCTGACTCACCTCTTAGTGACCCGGGCCGAGCAGCTCCTGCTGTTTCTTGTGCAACCGCTTCATTTCCTCTGTGTGCGCCTGTGCACATACATTACAATGCTGGGTTGTTTCTTTTATACCCCGACACATCCTCATCAGTGTTTTATTGTGCTCACGCTGTTCTGTCCTCATCCTCGTGTGCGTGCTGTGTTTTGGTGCCCTACTTTGTCTGATCATTTGGCCGCCATGTGCCACCAACAGGCTGGTTAATGTTCTCAGAGGGTGGTAATTTTGGCCTACAGGAATCCCAGGAATTCTTTGTGTGGGGTTGGAACCAGAGATGGACTGAGACAAAAATTCATCCCTGGCGTTTTCTATTCAGCCCAGTTCACTACATTATCAGAGGACACCATGTGGAAGCCGTTTTTAAGTCAGTGATGCTCAACATGTGCCTTTTTGTCTCTTAATTTTAATTATTCCCCCCGAAAACCTTAAAAGGGGACATTTTTTTAACCCCTTTTTTTCTACACACTTCCTTTGGCCATTTTGCAGCTTCCTTTGTTCCATTTTTGCCCCTTTTAAAAATGTTCTAACACTTTTTTCAGACCTTAGCTACCAATTGCTTACCAATAAATACCCCTTTTTCTCTTTTTGACACTTTTATCCAATTTTTCTCCCTTCTTAAATTTTTTTTGATAACTTTTCATCCCAATGAGCAATCTTTTGCCCAATAAATGCCACTTGTTTCCTTTTTTCCTTACGTTTTGCCTCTTTTTGTACCACATTTTTTGCCCTTTTTCACTATTCTTTGCCACATTTTGCCCTCATTCACTATTATTTGCCACATGTTGCTCATTTAAGCTACCCTTTGCCATTACACACCACTTGGTTCCTCTTTATTTGCCCATTTTTTGGCCACTCCTTACTGTTTTTGGCCCATTTTAGTCACTTTCACTCTTTTTCGTGCCACGTTTTGGCAACTTTTGGATCATTTGTTACCATGTCCGCCTCCACTCGCTCGTAAAAAAAAAAAAAAACAACCCAAAAAAGTACTAGACCGGATCAGCTCACTTCGGGTCAACAGCCCACTGGGACGATGTCCTGTATGCCAGATTGCCAGTCCACTGCTGGTTGGGAAAAAGGCCTTGATACACACACAGTCAGTCGTACAGTGAGATCACATTTAACAAAGCCTATCCGATCTTCAACATGAAGCATCATCCATCCAACAGGTCATTTAAGTCAGTGTTTGAAAACCTTTTTTGAGCCAAGGTACTGTACATCTTTTCATTGAAAAAAATCCCAAGGCACACCACTAACCGAAAATGTAAAAAAATGTAGCCTATATTAACAATATACATTTGTTCTTATCAAAGTATCTTGAATAGGAATAAAATATTTATCTTTGTGAGTTTGAATCCTGGAAAGCAAATCATATTTTAGATGCAGCTCATTGATAAGTAGAGCTCCTGAGGGCACCTCACATGGTCTAAATTAATGTAGAATGAAAAGAAATATGTCACTATCTCAGTGTTTTGCTTCCTGTCTTCTATTTTAAACCTAAAAACCAAATAAAAGTCTTTACAGATCCTGGTTTTAATGTCAGATGGTTTTTATGTTTGTCTTTTTGTAGCTCGGCTGCTGTGGTTAAACATAACAATGCGTTTCATGTCATTCCGTCTTGAAGGATGACTTTTCTTTTTCATCCTCTTCCACTTCTCATCCCACCTTCATCCTGTCTCCACAGAGGACGACGTGGACCTGGAGCAGCTTGTAAATGACATGAATTCTTCCATGGACAGCCTGTACTCCACACAGGCAGACACGGCCATGCTTTTAAATAACGGCCATGCACATGCTCACACTCCTCCACACCAACTCAACCAGCAGCACCAGGTGCACAGTGCCTACGTGGGACAGGCCCACCGTCGCCTGCACCCATCGTCCCCTACAAAGGAGCGGCTGAGGCACTCTCAACCAATGCACATCAAGGCTGTCAGGTAATGTCGTATTATTATAAGAATAGATCATGTACTGATCATGCAGAGCATTAGGTAGCATTAAAGCATAAAACAAATCAATGATCATAATTAATCTACTTTAATCTAGCATTTTAAACCAGGCTTAGCATGTTGGCTTGTGCACATAAGTTACATTAATTACAACATAATCCACACATGATTATTCATTTGTGCTTATTTTTTCATTATATTTTACAATACAGCTCCTGCTAGCATCCAACTTGCACAATGAATTAATAAATATTAAATATAGTAATTTCACTAATTGATCATAAGGCAAAATTGTATATAATGAAGATTATCAAGCAACTCAAGAAAACACATTTTATTATTACACTAAGTTTGAGGAACCTGGCCATAGATATGCTACCTAGGGACCCCCAGGGGTGCGCAAATTGTAATAGGGGTTATGTGAAAAGAAAAAAAGAAAAAATAGCGAGACAACATTCGAAACTACAATTTAAATAGAGCAGCAGTCAGGAGCCTCCATGCATAGCCACAAATCAGAATCAGAAAGTTTTTTAAAAACAGTTGATGCGAAGAACGCACGCACCAACACACCAAGGCAGCCATCTGCGGCGCCATCATGTTTAGATGAAAAGTGGGAGAACAGGAGGAAAGGAGAGGGGAAAAAAGGCAGGCCCTAAACTATGTTCTCTTTGGGGAGCACAGTGTCGAACTAGGAAAACCCTCCTCGGCGTACAGGCACCAAAAAAAACAGTCACAACAAAAATTCAAGGAAATAGCAGTGGGCGGGGAGGGTTGTGGTGGAGAAAAGGATTGCTGCCAGCCGCTGGGGGCGCGCGCATGCAGCCTCTTGTAGGCGCCTCACTCGTCCCCTCCTGCTGACGCTATGGGAGGGGTGGCGGCGGCCAAAGACGGCGTTCAAACATGATCCCGTTTTCTTCATTCTGTACAGTCCAGCTCGTCGCAGATGACGGGAAACAACCATGGGTAGATCTGATTCAGAAACAAAGTTCCAACATATTGGCCTTATCTCGAAAGCTGTCAACTTCTCCAAGCTGGATTCGATCCCGCGTAGACGTTCCAAAGTAGCATCCTGCTTACTTTTGAGTTTGTTTATCGCATGAGTCTGAGTGTTGTGAGCCCTGTCCCATCCATCACATTAGCCTCTGTAAGACTACTACTAGTGTTGACAGAAGAATAGTGTTATCAAACAACTGCAAATATGGCGAGAGCTACATTGCTTTGCGATGGCCAAACATGCTCGATGCCCTTTGCTACCACGTACTGTACTTGTGTCAAAGTGGATTTTCAGCTTTGACAAACATGAAAACAAAATACAGAAAAAGGCTTTGCGTGGAGAAGGATTTAAGACTCAGACTCTCTCAAATACAACCAAACATTGCAGAGTTCTGTGCGTTCTCTCAACCTCACGCTTTTCATTGAAGTTGTAGGGAGTTGTATTTCACAGTTTCAGGGAGATGAATATGTTGTATTAGTGCTATGTGTTCACCCAACAAATGTTTAGTAGATTTCTTTTTCCAAGACAAGAGATCTCGATGAAAATGCCAGTAGGCTAATTATTCAAATAAATCAAGTCCTACTTCTAAATAAGATATATTTTCTTGTGTGTTTACAGATTATCATTTTTTTTTAATTGTATATTATTCCTCAAAAGATAGGCAGAATTCAGGTGCAATTTTCACTGTAGGGATACATTGTATCTGACATTACATTATTATGTATTTTCAGTGTGCAGGAGTAGGGGTTACATGGCTTCAGGTTAAATGTCTGAAGGGGTACAGGACTGTGAAAAGTGTGGGAATCACTGTGCTTACTATGTACATCAGGGTCTGTCGTTTGTCAGCTCCACCACAGTGTGAGTGTGTCTCCCCCTGCAGGTGTCTGCAGGAAGCGCACCAGCTGCGTCCAGCCTCCATGCCAGCTATTCCCAACCCTTTCCCAGAGCTGTGCAGCCCAGCGGGGTCACCTGTTCTCAGCCCCATCCAGGCCTCCCACAACCACGTAAGCACGTCACCTCCACACCTATACAGACTCAATGAAGAGATGAAGCTGACTGCATAGTCAGGTATGGTCAGATATTTCACACCAGTCACATAATGTAGTTTATCATCCGCCGAGGGTTATTTTAGCTGCATTTTAAGGGACTGAAGCCTGGGAAAGATTGAATACAAACTGTGAGCTACTTCATAGGTACTGTATAATCCAAAGGACTATCAGTTAGAAAAGAGGTTCTTAAATACTATATTTGTCACAGTTTCACTTTAATCAGAGGCTAAATTAATAAAGAAGGCAAGCTGTAGCTTAAAAAGGTCAGAAATGTTTAAGTTTCAACATTCAACACTTAATTTCTCCTTATTTATTCAACTGTTTCATTTTCTACATTAAATAGAAAATCCCCTGCGCAGGTTGTCTAAGGAAATTCTGTCCATCTAAGTTTAATTTGTAATTGTGTTGAGTAACACTGTGGTAAATTAAAAATGTAAGTGTTATATGCATGTGCGTATACTGTATATGTTGATACATAAAACTACGTACACTTTTCTTTTATTTCATTATAATATTTTTGAAACCCACATGTAAAAGAGGGTGATTGAACCTCAAAGAAATATTCTCTGTTTTTCCATGTTTATTTAATTTCATTTCATTGTTTATCTCTCTCTGAGTTTTGTTTTAAGAAACAGACATCTATTTTTTTATTTTTATTTGATCTGTCAAATTGTGTTGTGTGCCACCCTTTGTAAACTTTGTGTGATTGTACAACCAAAAATACAGACAAAATAGACTATAAATAAATAAATAAATAAATAAATAGAAAATTCCCCAAGTTGCTAATTTACTTGCAACAACAAACAACTTTTAACATGTACAATTTGTGAAATCCACCTTGCATTCTTAAAAAATACATTTTATTTATATTATATTATTATGTATAACATTCCACAACCCATTCACCAAATCTGCAGCATTTAAAAACATTTGTCACAATGTTTCAGTGGAAATAAACATCTAAAGATGGTCATTTTAATCTAAAACTTTATCGCCTGCAGCAGTATTTAACTCTATAAAGTATTAACTACATCTTTCATCTATATTTGTCTTTGTGAGTTTGAATCCTGGAAAGTAAATCAGATTTTAGATGGAGCTGAGGGCCCCTCACATGTTCCAAGGGGGCTACCTGGGGTCCGTAGGAACCGTGTCGGTGACTATCTGCCGAGGGTTATTTTAGCGCCATTTTAAGGGACTGAACCCTGGGAAAGATTTGGTCAAATTACGTGTACCCCCTCTTCATATCATAATTACCCTCTCCATCATTTCCTGTGCTTTTTCATTTGCGGAACGGTGGGCTCTCCTACATTGGATCCCTAAGGTTTAATCTACAAATTCAAAACAATGAATGTAATTTGAAGTGGAATTTTATTTTTTTATTTTTTTTAAATATAATGCAACTTTTATGTGATTATTTCAATAGAAGACAAATAGCTACTTATTGTCAGAAGTGTGATAAAATGGTGTCAACAGCATAAATAAACCTGTTTCAAAGAATTGCAAGAAAATATAGTATTTTATCAAGCAATAGTTTAATTGTTCATTTGTGATGAATTTGTTCAAAAAATAGCCTAAAAAAGAATATTTCCGTATTATCTTTAAATTGTTAAATCTTTCCGAGTCCCCCCTGCAATGTGCTCCTGTACCGCTGTTTGGGAACCACTCATATAAGGTATGCCTTTTTTTTTTTTTTAAATTTATTTTGGTTTAAGGTTGTTTAATTTGTCTAAAGTCAATGTGGTAGAGCTAATAATCCCGGTTTGTCTACCAATAGATGGGAGATTTGTGTGTTCAAATCAGCTGACGAGCCGGTTGTGATCAATTCAGGACAAGCATGTGTTTACTTTGGCTGCTCATTGTCTTTTGTTCTTTCATTACACAACCCACCGATCACCCCTGGGTTATCTGAGCACATGTGTGTTTGTGTTTGTGTTTTCGTGGACGCGTCTATCAATCACATGTGCTGACGTTCACATGTACCCAGAAAAAAAACAAAAAAAAAACAACAGTGAGGCAGAAATAGTTTGGAGTGGAAAAGGCTGCGTGGCGGCTCCAGGATGCAGCAGACAGAGAGCAGACTTCCTCAGTCGAGCTGGGAACGTCTGCAGGTCGGATCTCTCTGAACCTCCTGGATCCGTCCGTTGGCTCCGACCTATATCCGGTTCACACGCTTCAACCCCGTGTGTGTGTGTCTTAATTTATTCCTTTCCTCATCTCCCGTTTAGCCTCCTGTGACAGGAATGTTCTATCATTTGCTTCCCCTGAACCAGGGTTGAGGTCAATTACATTTTTCAGTCACAATTACATTTTCATTTTCAATTACGATTGCAGTGACCAGCATTTTTCCCCAGTTACAATTGAATTACAGTGATTTTTTTCATCCTCAGAAAGTCAATTGCAATGACGTTCTCAATTCCTAAGTTTATTTATTTCTTTATTCATTTGATTGGGACAGTGCATGTTAATGAACAAACATAGAATTCATACATGTAAACACGCCGTATTGTAGCCAAAGGCTGATTTCCACGGGCTAAGGTCACGCAAGGGGTCACAAAATATTGCAGAATAAAAATCTACATCTACAGTAAGTACATCGTTATCAATATTTATCAAAAGCCCTATATACAATAATCAAATTATACTTAAATTAAATTAATTCAGCTTCACAACCACTCATCCATGTTCACTTATCTTACATAATGTACACATTACATTACAGAATAAAGACATTAACAATAAAATACAACATACCCATTAATGTGTGACACTTTGGTTTTTGGTTTTCAACTGGGCTTTAAACAAACTATATGTAGGGCATTCACTCAGAATCATATTATAAATTAATCACAATTATTGAGCCTAGAATAAATAACTATAAAAGTTAACCTTCCTCTTGTGTTAGCTTTCTGTTAGCATCTCTATTGATAACGGGATAAGTAATAGTTATCATCTGATTTATTTTCAATTTATTGGTTACCTTGTTAGGCTTCCTAATCAATTAAAATATAGTTTTAAATATTTTTGGTGTGGGAATCTCAGCCCTTTTTGTGTCAGTATACGCCTAGATTCATGTATTTCTTTTAAACGGTAAAATGTGGGAAAGTGTAACATGGTTCCCCGGTTTTTAAATTATATTATAATTGATCATTTTTATAGATTTTTCATGGCAATTACAATTTAATTACGATTACGGCAGCAACAGATTTTTAAAAGTATAATTATGCCATAATTGTAATTAATTATCACTTATGTGATTACAATTATAATCAACCCCAAACCCTGCCTAAAAATATATTTTAGACACACACACACATGAATACACACTGCTGGCATTATTCAGCTCACACGCACCCATAGACATGTGATAAGGCCAACTTTTTGCCTTTTGTTGACTTCTTCTCACAAGGTCTGTAGTCAGAGCCAGTTTGTACAAAGAATCTTTTGTGATTTATTTTTTTTATCGGTTGTATTTTAACCTCAGGTTGGACTTTCACAGGCCTTCTTTTTTTTTTTTTCTCAGGCAGAGGGGGTGAATCCTAAAACCTGGCTGCATGACTTCATTTTTCATGGCTTCTAACCAGGTTGGAGCAGGCAGGACATTCTTTTGAGTATAAAAACAGGAAGGTGGGCACTATTATTCTAAGGGTGAACAGCGATAAAGCTCGTGCCAGACAGAGGAAAAGACGCATTGAAAAAAAAATCACCTCCAACATTCCTTGTTTTTTTTTTTACCGTGGTCAGAGATAGAGAAAAGTGTCCCGGCTGATGAATGGGTGACTGAAGGTGAAAAACACCTCATTACGGGTGGAGGGCTACCCTTCCTCCTCCTCTTCCTCGTCTTTACTCAGCGTAACACCTGAGCTGATTCAGTGCTCCATTAGGAGGAGGGAGTTATCCTCCAGTCAACTTTACTTCTTTTGACTTTATTATGTCAGTTTCGGCTGTAGATCAGGGGTCACCAACACGGTGCCCGTGGAAACCAGGTAGCCCGCATGGTAGGGGTGGGAACCTCTGGGTACCTCACGATACGATACGCGATACAAAGCTCGCGATAACGATTCTTTCGCGCTATGACGATACTGCGATTATCGATATATTGGTCAGAAATCAATCTACGATATAATGACATAACAAGAAAAAAAAAACATTAATTGAAAAAAATTAATTTTTATTTCATATCTCTGAAAGACAATACATTGAAAAAGTGTCCTATGAACAGTGACACTATTTTAGTGCAACATTTCTGTAAATAAGTGTCAATATATCAATGTAAATGAATAAGTGTCTCCAATAGTGATTTCTGTAAACAATAAATAGGGTTTTTCTTACCAGTGACACCAGTATAGTACAATATTCCAGTAAACAATATATTGGTTCCTTCAACAAACAGTGACAACATTTCTGTGAAGACTTACCTGCACATTTTAGTGAAAAAGCAGAAAAGTTTTTGAAAAAATAAATGAATAAAAATCGATACTTAGCGTGAGCATATTGATAATCGATCGTGCCAAAAAATATTGCGATATATCGCCGTATGGAGATATCGTCACACTCCTACAAGCCCTCAGCCTAAAGTCTGATTTACTTCCCAGGGTTAAAACTCACAAAGATAAATAAATACTTAGTAGAGTTAAATACTTCTGCACGTGATAAAGTTTTAATATTAAATTAGCCATCTTTAAATGTTTGTTTTCACTGAAACATTGCGCAAATGTTTTTAAGTGTTGCAGATTTGGTGAATATGGGTTGTGGTATGTTATATACAGCAGTGGTTCTCAAAGTCAGTTTGTCAGAATTCTGTGGAAAACAACTATACAGAGCTTAGTGATGGAATGAATGAGTGATAACACACATTTTAAATAATCTCAGTTTGTGAATAAATGGAATAAAACAGTATTTAGTGCCTCCTGAATAATATTATTTCTATAGTTTTGATCATTTTCAGTCACCTCCTTGTATTTTCAGTTTATGTTCTAATCAAGATCATTTCTATCATCATTTTGTGTTGGTTTTCTTTGTCATCTTGTGTGTTTTCTTGTTGTTTGTTTCATTATTCAGTATATTTTTCTCCTATTTTGTGTGTTGTTGGTATTATTTAAATTAAAAAAATGTCAGTGTGTGTGTTTTTGGTGTCGTTTGGTTGTTTCTTATGTCGTTTTGTATGTTTCTCTGTTAATTTTTTGTATTTTGTAGAGATCTTGTGTATTTTTCCTTCATTTGTTGTGTCTTTCTTGTTGTTTTGTGTGTGTTATTTTGCTGTTGTTTGTCTGTTCTTTTTATTATTCTGTATATTTTTCTCTTATTGTGTGTTTTTGTTGTTGTTTTGTGAGTTGCTGGTAATATTTCGTATGATTATCATTTTTAACTAAAAATAAACATAATAAAATACCAATATTTTTAATGTTTTCATTTGTACATTTTCCTATCTATCTTTTAAATAGACCCTGCACTGTCATCGCGTACCCCCATTTGAGAAACACTGATATACAGTATAATATGATCAGATATACAGTATGTTTAAAAACTGAGGTGGATTTTCGAAACATGACAGTTGTAACATTTTACAAGTGTTACGTGTTGTGCGATGAGTTAAACGTTGTTTGTTAGCAGCTAGTAGAATAGGAAGGTGATGATTTTTTATGAAATGTAATGAAATTGAAACATTTGCATAAATTAGGATAAATAAAGTGTTTCATGTTGAAACTTAAACGTTTCCTACATTTTTAAGTTTCTGCTAGACTCCCTTATTATTTTACCCTCTAGTTAAAGTGAAAGCGTGAACATTTAGTATTTAATAAGTGCTTTTCTAACCGGTAGCCTTTCGGACTATTCAGTAACTCACAGTTTGAGAAAGGTTGGGGACCTACTACTGTACCAAACTATTGTTTGTG
Source organism: Gouania willdenowi (assembly GCF_900634775.1). Taxonomy (NCBI): domain Eukaryota; kingdom Metazoa; phylum Chordata; class Actinopteri; order Blenniiformes; family Gobiesocidae; genus Gouania; species Gouania willdenowi. Next base: position 19,928,476 of record NC_041054.1, read on the forward strand.
TCTGTCTGATGCAGACGTTTGAAACAGAGGAAAGAGTTGTTTTTTTTTTTTTTTCCTTAGGTTTAAAAGTGTCCAAAAACATTTTTTCCACTACTTAATGTTTCGACTACCGACCACTTTTTGAGTCTTTAACTAAGCTTTGTTTGGAGGCTGGAACACATCCATACAGGAAATGTGGTTGGATCTAATAAGTTCATGGAGAAAACACGGTGGTGTTGCCCTCATCAGTGGTTGGCACTTCTGCCATTTATATAACCCGCTATTTTCCTTAAAAAAATTACACAATATTTGATCACCAAATTGTAAATTATCTACATTTTAATGTTAATACATAAACAAAATCGTACATGTACAGGTAATTGTTTTTTTTGGTCAAAGTTGCATTTTAAAGGCATACTCAACCCAAATGACAAAGACAGCTCAACTTAAAGACTATTATATTTCAAATTTACTGAAATTTATTGCATTGTATTTGTAATTTTGAAAATCTGTTGCTGTCGTAATCGTAATTAAATTGTAATTGAGTTTAGATAATTCACTTTGTAATCGTAATAAAACTTTTAAAATTAATTAAGTTAAATTGTCAATTACAATTTAACGCTAAACTGGGGAGTCATGTTACAGTTCTATGTACAGTTCTACACATATGTAGTTTATAATTATTAAAATATGTTTCATATCAAGCTTTCCCACATTTTACCATTTAAAAAAAAATTTAAATCTCGGCGTATACTGACACAAAAAAAGCCTCAGACACCCACATCAAAAAATAGATAGGAAATAAATGAGATGATAGATATTAGTTTTAGTCTATTTTATAGCTGATTTTTATATATCATAAAGAGATGCTAACAGAAAGCTAACACAAGAGGAAGGCTAACTTTTATTAGGTTTTTTATTAAAGGTTCAGTCATTGTGATTGTAATTGAAATTTAGTTATTGAGAAAGTAATTGACTTTCTGACGATAAAAATAATTGTAATTTAATTGTATTTGGAAAAAACGCTGGACACTGTAATCATAACTGAATTTTAATTGAACATGGATAATTGAAAACGTAATTGTAGCTGAATAATGTAATTAACCCCAACCCTGGCTGTCATTATTATCACATGACACCTGTCATTAGCTTCCATACGGTGTCAGGAAGGCTGTCATTAAGTGTCGTTCATTACCCTTTGTTTCCCTAACCTTAACCCTTCCCTATCCCTACCTCACCCCACTGAATTCCTTCACCTGACCCATAAAATGCCAACATAGCTCCAAATATGTCATAATTTAGCCAACACTTAATGACATCCTTCATGACACCTTATTCATGCTATTGACAGCGTAATGTAGCCCTAATGTATAAAACTTAGAGTAAAGTGTCATCAAGGGTTACAATATTCACCATCAGACCTATCATCCTAAAACAGTGGTTCCCAACCTTTCTTGTCTTGTGTACCCCTTGAGCCTTTTTGCCGTACCATGAGTACCCCCTCACTCATAGATTCTCCAAAAGTAACACAACTGAATATTCAACGCAAGTCATTTTATTTCAATTTCTTAAATTGAACAATTAATATTCAGGCTTTATCTTCTTATTTAACTCAAATTAAACCTAGGGGTACGTGTACACCTGGTTGGGAAACACTGATCTAAAGTACATTCATGTGTTGGGCTGCATATGGCTTTAATGTGTGTAATTGTCACATGACTTCAGTCTGATTGAATATAACCATTGCAGATCACAGAGACAGACTCCATGACCTTTTACTCCTGCCCAGCCAGGTTGCGTAATGCAAGTTAACTGCATTCCAAGTGGTGGTAGTAGATTTATAAGAATGCATGTGCTTGCACAGATGTGTAGGTTAGTTTGATTATGCAGTCAGAGTGGTGTTGATACTGGCTCATAGAACGATGCAGACGTGCTGTGTGTTGGTCCCTGAACAAATCGTGTTTGCATTGGCCTGGATGAGCGTGGGATGCTGATCTTCCATAGAGAGCTCTTAAAGCTGTGTATACGTTCCAGAGGTGAAAGTAATGGATTACAAGTACTCACGTTACTGTATTTAAGTTGCTTTTATGTATATTAGTGTAAGTATTTTAGTTAATAAAACCCTGGAAGGTGAAATGTTGGTGGTCACCCCCTTCAGCTCCAATCACAGGATTTAGAGAAAGGAGGGGTGAGCAGAGCCCACGAAGGAGCCTCCTCATTGGCTGCCGTGATAAATAGTGAAGCGCGAGCACGGTGCGAACTTGTTTTCAGTCTTGGACTAACTTTGGATGCGCAAGTGGCTGTTTTTCCTTCTGGACAGGTCATCTAATGTTCCATTTTTCTATGTTTTGTGTGCATCCTTTTGCGTGGCGACGTGTTTTACCGGTAGTGCACGTTCAGCTCTTGTGGGCGATTTCGTGCACTTCCGTGAGAGGAGAAGACTGGGAGGGATTATCAGAGTGGGGGGCGGGATTTGCGATTCAATTTCAGCCATGCCCCTCTGTCATGGTTCAATAATCAGGTAGTGCAGCTTTAAAAGAAGTAAAGTAATTCATAACATTTATACCCAACCGTTGTTGAGGAAATTATTATTTTTGGTGATTATTTTTTTATGTTTTGTTTATGACCATTGAACATAATCCACATGTTCTTTGTCGTGCCATTTCTGATCAAGGTTCAGGTTGTGGTTTCTACCTATTATATGTTGTTACCCACATGGCACATTTGGCATGTCGCTGTTTTAGAGTTCATAAATGTAGCTATACTTAGAGCCTGAGAATTTTTACTTTTATTTTGACGTGAATTTATTGGTGTTCTTTTATTAAAAAAAAAAAAAAATTGCGCTTTTTGACAAACCTTTTATTTTATACAGATGCCTTTGTGGAAAATAAATAAAGTTCTAATTGTGCAAGATTTAATTTCTTCCTTTTTAAGTTTATATATGAGATGTTTACTGTACTGTAAGGGAACATGGCAATATTTATTACCAAGAACAAACGTGGGGGGTGAAAGTTACTAGTAACTTTTACTTTGAGTACTATTTAATTGAGCTACTTTTTACTTATTAATAATAATGATAATAATTAATAATAATGCATTGGATTTGGTCACTCAAAGCGCTTTACATGGCATTATTCTTTCACTCCACACTTAGTGGTGGTAAGCTACTATTGTAGCCACAGTTGCCCTGGGGCAGATTGAAATAAGTTTGTGTTTTATGTACAAGTTTTTGGCAAATGTACTAAAACCTGAATGCCACGAATCAAGTGCCGAGGCGCATTTGACGATATTGCGACTTGGGAAAAGTTGTAAAACTCTTCACAAGAACACGTGTAGTTTCATATTATGTGTTAGAGTAGATGATTTCTAGGAGATGGAAGAAGTGAAGCATTCAGTTACTGTAAGTCACGTTCCTTTGCCTCTCACAAGCATTTAATCAGTGCTTTTCCATCATCGCTGGAGTAATGAGTCTGATTTGGCACAGGAACCATAGCTGGAAAGCTACTCCTGCATTTATTTGTAGTTAGAGACGGCATTAGTGACACCTGGAACAGCAAGAAGACATCCCTTTAACTGCGCTCTCAGAAAATAATGAACTATTTATTTATTATTGGCTTTTTACTCTCTCTGCAAAAAATGGTGTCATTTATTGTTGATTGTTTAAAGATTAACTAACTTCTGCTGAGCTGCCACTAGGAGAAAAAAAAGCCTTCATTATGGGCGTTACTGCTGTCGCAGTAAGACACGCCCAGCTACTTTCAGTAACCGCCCCCTCCCCTCCATCCCAGCACACACAGAATCAAGAAGAGGCGGGGCCAACAGTTAAAGTGATGACACAGGGGTTTCAAGAGCTTACCGTTCAGCCAATTGCAAAATTCACTTGTAATAGCCAGCGTTCAACCCTAAGTGGCCAGTACTGTATACCTGACATTTTACAGCTACATACGCAAAATTTAAATACTTTTACTAAAATGTGAAGAGTGGGACTAGGTCAGGGGTCTGCAGCCTTTACTCTGAAAGGAGCCATTTTGGCTCATCTCACCTGGATTAAAGTCCTTCCAGAGCCGAAAAAAATACCTTCTCAATGAAGACAATACAGTGTATTAAATTTTATACAGTTAAAATTATATAGAATAATGTTTGATTTAAGTTGATTTGATTTATTTATTTCGATCATGTAAATGGCAACTTAATAAAATAGATTAACATCAAGAAATGACGACAAAAGAGTATCTCAGTTTTCATGAACGAAATGTTATATAAAGAATATATATATACTGTATATATATATATATATATATATATTTATTTATTTTTTCTTTCTTTCTTTTATGAGTTAATGTATTTGAAGGGCTACAAAAAGTAACTTGAATTTGATAACACATGATCATGTCAGTCAACACATGCTAATTGCTCATTTCTTGCCACATATCAAGCATGCATATTTAAACGGTAGTCACGGCACATTGACGGTTAAATGAATCTGTTCCCACACAATTAAAATCTATATTTTCTTCCAGAATAGTGTTTTTGTTAGTTTAGTTATTTTACCAGGAATTTAAAACTTACGGTTAGCCACAGGTGCAGGAAAGTTGATGGTCCGTAGATGTTGCAGGAGGTGAAGTAGGAAAGTGCTGAGTCATTGCACAATGTGACTCATTTTTAGGTTAATAAATTGTTAGATCATGATTTTATTTGGTGTCAATGTCATTAATCATTAATACACTCTGTAAGAAAATAGCAACTCTTTATTTAATTTTTTTTCCTAAAGCTATAGGGAGCCATTGCAAACGAGTCAAAGAGCCACATGAGGCTCCAGAGCCGCAGGTTGCGGACCCCTGGACTAGGATCAATCAACAGCACTACTTAATTCCCAAATACACATTTATTCTGCAGAAAAAAGTTGGTTTGGGGTGTACATACTCTTTAAGCTCTGGCTTCATGTGTCACACCTTCTGTCCTGAGTAGAAGTAGGAAATTGATTGACAGGTGTTTGTGTTTTTAGTCTCTGATGAAACATTTCTGTGACAACAATGGTCGTGAGCTACGTTAAAAATCTTGGTAAAGACAAACCAATTCTGGATTTTATTATAATGTGTGAGGTATCCCATTTCAAGGAAACAGGGTTGAGTTAGTGCACTTGTGACCGTTGTGCAAAAAGGAAGGATTTCCGTTTTTATATACAAAGAGGTTAATAAGACACCAGAGATACAGTTGCAGTATTCTTCAGATAAATCCTAACAGAAACCAAGTTGTGTGATCTATTCACAGCTCATTAGTAAACTGTACACTGCCTTATCGCCCAAGCTTTGCATTTTCTACATAGATTATACTTCACATAAGACTCGTAACTATTATTTATGAGACAATACGCTTGTAGTTTCGGTTTACACCATATATCGACAGACCGTTTCTGTCTTTATGTTGTAAACATTCAACTCTTAATGTTCAGGATGACACATAATAACTTATTCTGCTTTGAAGATAGTTTTCAGTATTTTAGCCCAGGGACGACAGTGAGAAACATCCCAATTATGTATCTTTTTTGTAATTTTTTTAAAATTAAATTAAAGCTGTGTATTGCATATGAGCAGAGGTAAAAGATAACGGTACTCAAGTTACTGTAATTGAGTTGCTTTTAAGGGTACTTGTACTTTTATATTTCTAAATCAGTTATTTTATTTCTACTTAAGTACATTTTAAAAGAACTAAAGTAATTCTTTACATTTCGACGCCCAACCGTTACTAAGTAAATTATAATTTTTTTGTTTTAAAATGACCAACACACATTGTGAAACTACAAAAAATGAAATGACAACATTCAAATGCATCACATCATATCCGACCAATCAGATTAAACGTAATATAAAACAGCATTGGATGTTTTCATAAATGTATCAATTATTTATTTTTTTTTAAATTGAACTAATTGGTGTTATTTTATTTTTTTAAATAATTGTACATTTTGACAAACCTTTTATTTTATACAGATGCCTTTGTGGAAAATAATTTAAGTTCCAATTGTGGTAGATTTGTTTTTTTTTTTCCTTTTTAAGTTTATACATGAGATGTTTACTGTATGCAAGGGAACCAAAAATAAACGTAGGGGGTGAAATCAAAGTAACTTTTACTTTGATTACTATTTATTTGATCTACTTTTCACTTGTATCTAAGTATTTTATGCATGACTTACTACTACCTGAGTACAATTTTAGTCAAGTAAATAGCACTTCTACTTAAGTATGATATATCAGTACTTTTTACACCTCTGCATATGAGTAGTTACAAATGTTATCAACCTTAAAGTAGTTAAACATGACAGCATTTTTCTCTGCGTGAAAATTCATCATCCATTCTTTAAAAAGATTACATCGCGCCAAACCGTAAGTGCCAAAAATGTGATCTAACACTCTAATTACTGTAGCTGTGTCATGAAAACCAACTTAGGACTAAAGCTGTGAGTCACACAGTCTCTATTTGAGACTCCGACCCCCCCTTTGTCTCAGGTCAGCTGATGTTCTTCTGCACGCAATGGTCTGCTGACCCACTGCAATCAGATAAGGTGCGCGTACATGTGTGTCTCTGTGTGTGGAAAGATGGCAACCAAAGCCTGCTCGGCAGAGCGCTCTTATAATTAGAGTGTGCATTAGCCCCATTTTGGGAGCGACTCGAGGTCACCGTTTGTCCAATTCAGATTCATCACGTTTAGTGTAAATGGGAATTGAAATAATTTGCTGAGCTGGCAACTAATTAAGTCTAGTGAATATTTCAGCTGCTGTGTTTATGTGTTAAGACGGTTTCATGGGTGTTTGACTTTTTCATCTGTTCTTCTGTTACACAAAACCTGTGGGCAGAATTTCTCTGAGCGACTTTTTTTTTTTTTTTTTTTTTGCATTTCTGATTAAAGTACGTTCCAATATAATATAGTATAGCAGTTGTGGACTTGTGCATGGCAGACTTTTCTGCAATCATATTCCATGAGCCACATGGAGAGGCATAAGCAGAGAGAGCGGTCAACAGCACCGCCTGGAACAGAAGCGCAGACATTAGATGGCAAAAGGAGACACTGTTTAATTAGATAGAAGAGGAGGAGCTGGGGTGGGGGTGGGTTGCGAGACGTTTGAGGATGAAGAGTGTGGAAGTAGGCGTGTTGCCGTGGTTTAAATACAGAGGCTTGTATATATATATATATATATATATATATATATATATATATCTAGAGAGAGAGAGATAGCTGAACATATAATTGCATTTGTGATATTATTGCGATATTGTGAAACGCAATTTTCTAATCGCAGTCTGCAATTTTTTTTATTTTATTTTTTTTTATTTCTTCTTGTACTGTTCTGTTAAGTTCAGCGAGTGTTTAAGAAGTGCAGTCCACATGTTTACATGTTTCATGAAACGTGACGTTAGATATGTTGAAGAGGTAAAGCCACAGATTTGTTTGCTTTATTGTTGTAATCTGTGCGTTAAAATGTATATTTTATATTTATTTAAAGTTTAAATATATCTGAAATTGTTTATTATGAAACAGATTGATTTATTGCTTGTGTTCATTGAAAAATACATGACAAGAGGCGCTTGAAAAAATTATCGCATATGAAATAGCAATCGCAATATTGAGGAAAAAAAATCGCAATTAGATTTTTTTTTAAAATTGTTCAGCCCTATATATATATATATATATATATATATATTGATATATGTTATAACGCAAAAAGGTTTTTAGGTTTTGGGCTCAGCATCTAGTTACATTATTGACCAGTTGTAACATTTTAGTTTTTTTAAAACATTTTAGTTTTTTTAAAACATTTTAGTTTTTATTACATTCTGGGCTCAGCACTTTTGTTACATTTTTGACTAGTTATTACATTTTGGGTTTTATTATTATTATTTTTAGACACGTCTTGTTACATATTGGGCTCTAACAAGGTGACTTACATTTGGAAGACGTTTAAAATGATAATAACTGTCAATGCCACCGGTTTTAAAATGACCTTAACCCAAAATTCAAAGTGACGTGAGGGAGTTTCCTCCGTGTACCCGTTGTCGTGCGTGAGAGCCTGCCACTCAGTGAGGCTTTACAATATCTCTGCAGTGGGGTGAAATTGAGTTTGGCCTGTCTGTGAAGCTAATGAGCTCTGTCTGGCCTGAAACCTGAGATCTTACAGACACTAAAGACAGATGATGCAGTCAGAAAACAGAGTGGGATTCACCACTAACTGCAATCATAATGCTGACATTAGTGGCTTCCAACAGACAGTCAGAAATCATCCAGAGGCTCCCTGCTCTATTTTGCAACAAGTCTGCTTCCATCCATCCATTGTTTTATTGAATATTGTTTATTGAATATCTATACAGTGGTGGGGGGGGATATGTTTACTTTTAAAATGAGTAATTTTGTCATCTAGAGCTTGCAATTATCAATATGTACAAGGATGTACAAACTAAACTAGGATGTACATTTTAAGCAGTTACACCTTTTTTTCTTTTTAAATGGGAAATTTTCATTATGGCATAACATAATCTGTAATTACCTTTGAATCATGTCACGTTGTTCACTATAAATCTTCTTTAAATGAGACACTAAGGCTGTGTTCAAATTTGCATACTAATGTACTACACACTCAATGAGTATATACTGTCTACTGTATACAGGTACTATAAGTATGGTTAGGATGCTGAGCATTCCCACTAAAATATACTTTCAAGTTTCCTAAGATGCATTTCGAACCGACAAAACCAGAGGCACTGAGGCTAAATATCTCTGTGGATTCTCCACCTTTGAAAGTTCTGAAAACCTTTTTAAGTGAGAAAGTGACCAAGTAGAATATGAACATGTGGTCTTTTGATCCATAAAACTCGCAGAAACACAATTTATGCCGACATTTTGGAGATTTTCGGAGACCCGCCATTGTGGTGCTTTTATTTTGAAAGGGGGATGTTTGATTTGACATTCTGCTTGCAATGCATCATGGGGTGGTTGAGTATGACACAATTTAAAAATATCCCGATACATCCGGGTATTTCTCACATACTCAATCTTGTCATACTATCTAATGTGAACCCACTACATACTCATTATGACATCAGATAAGTATGAGTATTACTTTAGGATGACATTTTGAACACAGCCTCAGATAAAGTAATTATTATTTTATTTTATATATATATATATATATGTATGTATTTTATTTTTTTTATTTATACATTTTCAGTTTTATAAACAATAAACAATAATTTTTCTTTTAGGAAAACAATTGATTACACGCTTTCTTCGTTTTCAATGTAATATGAAATAGATCTATACATACGGTGTGTGTGTGTGTGTGTGTGTGTGTGTGTGTGTGTGTGTATAGAGTGTGATAGGTTTAGAGACCAGTAAACCCTTTTGGTCAAGTGGGCCTAACCCCAGTGCAGATTATTGTGTTTGACCTCTGACCTGTGTGTGTGTGCGTGGATAAGTATTAGTTTCTGTGCACACAGGTGTCTGCCCATGACCCCGGGTTCAATAAGTTAAGACTCTGTGGCCTTTTCACATTTGTCTATGTCTCTGTTTGTTGCTATAAGCAGCAGAGGAGGCTCTGGTACATTTCCACCCATCACCCTCTCTGAGCTCAGAGGGAGGGAGTGGGTCAGCAGCAGCAGCAGCAGCCGACAGAGTCACATTTCATCATGTAAAGATCACATCTAGTGAAGGGATTGGTTAGCAGATGGTTGGTGAACTAACCTGCTGCTGAATGAGAGGAAACACGGAAACTTGAAAAAAGGGCTTCATCCGTTTCTTCATCTTCATCTCATACATGCACGAAAACGTCCACACACACACACACACACACACACACGTGTGTGCCCCGTTCTGCTGCACAGGCTGTAATATCACAAAGTTTATCATTGTACCTGTTTTCCGAAGTTTTATTGGCCTTTATTTACCAGCGATTAGTTCCTACCGCTCGGAAACACATGGAAACCAGTTGTGTTTTTTATTATTAATTTATTTTTTAATTATTGTTATTTAAAAGGTTCCCTCACTCAGATGTTGCTTACAAATATGTTCATAGCAAGAACTATGCACAATAATAAAATCATATTTATAAATATGCTGTAGGAACTACTCTAATTTTTGTAAAAAATAAATAAATAAATAAATAAATAAAACAACACCAATGAATTCAATTAGAAATAAAATACATTCTTAGGCTGAAATAACTGATAAATAATAATAATTATGTAAAAATATTAAAAACATACAATAAATACATACATGATAACAAATGAATAAAAATAATGATTATAATAATATAATTAAATAAATAAACAATAATAATATAGAAAATATTATTAACTAATAAATGCTCTGAGAAAATAAGCGGCATTCAATGCTGTTTTGACGCCGTGCATTACATTTATTCTGATTGGTTGGCTATGATGTGAAGCATTTAATTTTTTGTAGTTTTACAATGTCTGTTGATCATTTTTAAAACCAAAACGAATAATTTACTCAGTAATGGTTGGGTGTCGAAATGTAACAAATGACTTTTCTTCTTTTAAAACATACTTAAGTACAAATAAAATTCCTGATTTATAAATATACTCAATAAAGTACAAGTACCCATAAAAGCAACTCAATTACAGTAACGCGAGTACTTGTAATGGTTACTTTTACGTCTTCCCAAATGTGTCCGGGTTTTAGGATCTTCCTGCTTGGAACGTGGACAAAAGTCAAGCAGGAAATAAAACTATGGAGCCAGGATTTGGTTTTTCCTCTCTTTGTGCGTGTCAGTAGCTAGTGTGTGTCAGTGTGTGTTGTTGGTTTTCTATATCTTGACATGGTTACTTTTACTTGTTTCTATTATGTGTGTGAAAGCATATTGTGTTGAACGTGTTTATTCAGTGTGTGAGGGGGAAAGTTGGGCTTTGTGTCTGTTTTCTGTGTTTGGTTGGGGGCAGGGGGATGCTTTATGTCAATGAAAAGGCCTCGCAAAGGTGTGCGTGTGTGCGTTTGTGCGTGTGTGTGTGTGTGTGTGCGCCTCATAGTTCTCATGCACACTGTATTAGGGGCCAGCTGGGTTGGCTCCACATATGAGCCTGATTATGACTCAGTATTGCATTACTGACATTCCTCCATAGCCTTCTCTCTCTCTCTCTCTCTCTCTCTCTCTCTCTCTCTCTCTCTCTCTCTCTCTCTCTCTCCCGCTTGTTCTTGTTCCTACTCCTCGCTTTCTTTTTCCTTCTTCTTCCATCGCTCAACCTCTCGCTCGCTTTCTTTCCCTTTTCTTCTCCTGTCCTTTTTCATCACCCCCTCCTCCTTCATGCTATACCTCTCCAGAGGAATCACAGATTTGCTGAGCAACCACCCTCCCTCCCTCCCTCCCTCCCAGTAAAGCCCGGCACGTGATCTATCCAGCTTCAGATCAAATCACACCACCTTCTCCTTCCCCCCCCCCCCCCTTTCCTTCTCCTTCTCCTTTTTTTTTCCAACACTGTACACCGTCTTCTCTGCAAACCTTGAATGCGTCAGTGTTGGTTACACATGTTGCTCTGGTCCTCACACTCCGCCACAGTATTTCACATACAGCTGAGGAGGAGGAAGAAAAGGAAGAGAGGGAGGATAAGCGTTAGAGACGGAAACAGAGGGAGAACGAACGAGAGAGGGATAGAGAGAGAGAGAGAGAGAAAGAGAGAGAGAGAGAGAGAGAGAGACGAGGCAGAAATCGAAACCACCAGGGAGCACAAAGAAAATGTCAGTGGATGCAAAAGGAAGAAAGGGGGCGTCTGTATCTCTGTGTGTGTGTGTGTGTGGTGATACAACAAGTTGTTGAAGAAGTGTGTTTTGTCTCTCTCAGTCTCTCCGTCTCTCTCTCTCTCCGTCTCTCTCTCTCTCTCTTTCTCTCTCTCTCTCTCTGTGTGTGTGTGTGTGTGTGTGTGTGTGTGTGTGTGTGTGTGTGTGTGTGTGTGTGTGTGTGTGTGTGTGTGTGTGTGTGTGGGGTGTGTGGTTTTTGTGTGTGTGTGTTTGTGTGTGTGTGTGACTTTTTGTTTTGGGGGTGTGGTGTGTGTGTGTGTGTGTGTGTGTGTGTGTGTGTGTGTGTGTGTGTGCGCGCATTTAGGGAAGAATCCTGTTACTTTTACAGTGGCGCCATCAGTAAAAGGAGCTGGCAGGGATTTTTTTTTTTGGAGGGGGGGGGGGGGGGGAGGTAGAGGGATTGAAACACAACCCTAGAGGAAAAAAAAGTGCAGATTACGTGACAGGTAGCAGCTCACCGTTTAGAAAAAAAAAAAAAAAAAAGAAAAAAAAAAAATCCCATCCTGGGTTAATCCAGTGTGAGGAGGAGGAGGGGGTGGGAGTGGTGGGGGGTAGGAGTGACTGTTCATACTACTCTTGATGGCAGCAGCAGAAGAAGAAGAAGAAGAAGGGACAGGCTGTCTCCTCTCTCGCTACCTTTCTCCTTCGTTCTCGTCCTTTTCCTTCTTCACTCGCCCGTCTCCTCTCTCTTACCTCTCTGCTTGGCGATCCCTCCTTCTTTCCTTCCCTTCCCTCCCCTTCTCTCTCTCTCTCCTCTTGCCCCCCCTCACATCCACCTCCCCACCTCTCTGTGTCCCTCTGTGTCACTGGAGAGCGTCTCAGTGTGAAAATGCCATCCTGCTCTTCAGACTGTTGCCTCTTACAGGCTGTGGAGGTAAGGGACTTGCGCCTGTTTCTTTTTTGGACGCCTGTCGTGAGCTATTTGTGCATGTGTGTCTCTGTGTGTGTGTGTGTGTGTGTGTGTGTGCGTCTCAGTCAGCATTGATGAGGACTTTTCCATTTTTTTCCTCCTCACGTCTTCATTTTTCTCCAACTTTTTTTCAGCAGAACTCATACGTCATAATTTTAGTTCTTTTTTGTGGACATGCGGGACGAGTGGAGGAAGTCTTGTGG